>NW_015173701.1:281209-284007 GCF_001447785.1 Gekko japonicus | reverse complement strand
GAGAAAACAGTGAACTCTGTCATTATACCCTGCTGAGGTCACCACAGCAAATTGACACTGTTTGCCCAAAGCCAGAGCACTGCCCCAGAGCCTCTTTCTAGATCCCGTTGTATTGCTTTCACAACGGGCTTTACTGCTAGTCTAAAATTATAAATAAGGATCTAAAAACCTTAAAATACAGAAATACATGCGGGGAGGGCGGGGTATAAATAAAATAAATAAATAAATAAATGAAGTCAAAATTATGATCAAAGGTTAGGTTTAGGCCTATCTGAACTCTATCTCTTTCCTAGTTTGGTATGCCAACAAACCAAATTTGGCAACCATCCTAGTCAGCTTTTGATTATCTCCTGCCAGCATAATTGACAAAAGCGTCCTTCTATTACGACCTGGGAAGGAGTTAACTATCGGCTTGATCAAAACTTCCCTGATATTATGATATATAAGACAATCGAAAATTACATGTTCCAATGTTTCATCAGATCCCATCCCACATATACAACTTTTCCTCAATGATCTAGTAAATCTGGCCTCCATTATGGCTGAAGGTAAGGCATTGTATCTTAATAAGGTAAAAATTCTTCTATGATTGCTAATATCTAAATATTTGATGTAAGATCTCACAACTATCTTGTCTCATCGCTCATCTCGAATGTGGAGAGATGCGCAGAGATAGAGAATGGAGGATTCCTAACAGAATGTCAGAACCCACAGCTAACAATGAAGTACACACATTCAAGAACGGTTATACTTTTATTGCAAAGCTATAGATGCAGTAACACAGGCACTGTTAGGAATGGCCGCAGCCACTAGAGCGTAATAGGATATAGGGTATTTGTATGCACCCCCCCAGGGCATTGGCCAATTAGGGACCCTCCCACGCGCGGGATAAGTCAGGCAACCATTAGGTGGCTAAAGCTGAAAACCAGGAGTCTCTCGTGGTACATAGGAGCCCTCCAGACAACACAACGTCCTCCTGCACATCTGTAAAGATAAACGTTACAGCAAAAACATAGCAGCAGGGATAGGAATGCAATAACAATTAACAAGACACAGAATGAACTCCCCAACCCCTATGGCAGCATAGCTGACACAACCATTCAAACTGGACTAAAATTGTTATTTAGGGAAGGACTGGGGGCATCTATTTAAAAAAGAACTAACAGGAAAAAAAATAGTGTTCTTCGAAAGTCCTCCAGATGAACACAAAATTTCCAAACCTTGAACTCCAAACTCTCTAGGTTTCTGAGCTGCCATCTCTCTGCTGTAGGGTTGCCAGCTCTGGGTTGGGAAATACCTGGAGATTTTGGGGGTGGAGCCTGAGGAAGACAGGGCTTGGGGAGGGGAGGGACTTCAGTGGGGTATAGTGCCATGGTGTCCACCTTCCAAAGTGGCCTTTTTTTCTCCAGGGGAATTCATCTCTGTTGCCCAGATATCAGCTGTAATGGTGGGAGATCTCCAGCCACTACCTGGAGGCTGGCAACCCTACTCTGCGGCTAGGCTGAAACCTTTAGGAAGTCAAGTCTCCTTCCCCCTCCTCCCCACTGCACCACAGTCAGGCAAATATTTCCACAGATTCTGTAGGGAACAGAAATATAGGGGATGACTAAGTAGTCTTCCCTCCAAATAAATATCTAGGGAACTTGTCAACTCCCCCCTCCAGAAACTCTCTCCATTTCACTACAGTTGCCAACCTCAAGGTGATAGCTGGGGATCTCCAGCTATTACAACTGATCTCCAGGTGAAAGAGGCTCCACCCCTAAAATCTCCAGGTATTTCCAGACCCAGAGCTGGCAATCCTATGCATCGCTAAGCATCAAAGGTGGGTTTGTGCTTATTAACGCTAAGATCTTAATTGCAGTTACAATGTCTTATTCCAAGATGGAAAGTCTGGGGGGAAAGCAGCAGTGTAGTAATACTTTTATATATTATTAATAATTTTAAAAATCCAGCCGCTTGAAACAGCAGTTCAGAGAGAGAGCACAGCCACCGCTTCTTTCTCGCAGTCGTCTGGTCTGCTACCTGAGATCTTTTTGGCAGCCAGCCTCATGACTAGGGCTCTCTCACACTCCCAGTAACAGCTTCACCTCTTTCCATCTCCTGCTCCCACTTCCACCCTGATTATGAATTCTGGCAAACCAGAAAGCTTGTCCACTACTTTGTGATGTGTTGTTTTTTTTTGGTAAACAAATTTTATTTTCTTAGGAATTCAACATTTAGAATAAAACCATTTCATCTTTTCCATTATCTACCCCATTCCCATTTCCTCCCCTCCCTCCAGTGGCTTCCCGCAATGCTTCCTCCCCTACTCCACATTACTTTACATCATCAATTATATCATTTTCTTATCATTACAATCTCAAGATAACATCATTTGACTTAATATTGATCTAAACATATTAAGTTTTGTTTCACATCCCAGTTCTTTTCCAGATATATTTTAAAGTCACTCCATTCTTCAAAAAACACGTCATCTTCTTTGTTATTCAACTTTTTTGTGATTTTGTCCATTTCAGCCATGAACAGAACTTTTTGTATCCAGTCTTCAATCTCTGGTACTTTCTCTGTTTTCCAACACTGTGCATAGATCATTCTCGCTGTTGTAATTAAGTACCAGAATAAAGTCTTTTTAGTCGTATTGACTTCTTCCATTTTCAATCCCAAAAGCAGAATTTCTGGTGCCTTTTTGAAAGAGCATTTCAATATTTTTTGCATTTCTTTGTGGACTTTTGGCCAAAAGTCTACAGCTTTCTCGCAAGTCCACCACATATGGTAAAATGAGCCCTCATGACTCTTAC
>NW_015173701.1:261997-277003 GCF_001447785.1 Gekko japonicus | reverse complement strand
TTTCAATTCACTTCTTATCACAGCTCAGGTAAGTGGCACGTTTATTGTTATCTAGCACGATCAAATCGGGTTTCGCATTGCTTCTTTTCACTCACTGTTGTTGCCCATCTTCAAGAGGTCAGCTGGTGAAGAATTTAAGCCGGTGCTCCGACTCGAACGGCCGCTGGAGAGTTGCTCGGCACTTGCCTTCTTCGTGGGAGGAGATCAAAGCCTGATTCAGCTTCTTCCAAAGCTAAATCACGCCAATCTCACACTCCCTCTTAGGCGCTGCTGCCTGCTTGTCCCCCCCCCTCGCTGGGGAGCGATGCGTTGGGCTAGAAACTGCCCAAACTGTCAAAAGCGGCCATCGCCCACTTCGCACGATCGCGAAAGTGCGTCAGTCCTCCATCTTAGCTCGACCGGAAGCCTACTTTGTGATGTTTTAATAGGGCCTCATGAAGGTATTATCCACCCATTTCTTCATAATTGTTTTGTAATGGACCCATGACCTGCAATTTTTGTCTGCAATGCAGGACAGAAGACCAACTTTAAAAAAAAAAAAATTTTTTTAAACAGAAGCCAGTAATAGGTACACTTGAAAGATACAAACAAGGTAGAGGACATTCCTGGAAGTAAGCCTCATTGAATGACATGGGACATACTTCTGAGTAGACCTCCTTAGGACTGTGTGTATGTTAAGTGCTGTCAAGTCACTTCTGACTTATACCACCCTGTGAATCAATGCCCTCCAAACTGGCCTATATTGTTAACAGCCTTAATCGGCTCTTGCAAACGGAGGGCCCTCGTGGCTTCTTTGATGGAGTCCATCCATCTCATGCTGGGTGTTCCTCTTTTCATGCTACCTTCAACTTTTCCCAGCATTATCATCTTTTCCAGTGACTTTTACCTTCTCATAATGTGACCAAAGTATGACAGCCTCAGTTTACTCATTTTAGCTTCTAGGGTGAGTTCACAACTGATTTGATTTAGAACCCACTTATTGGTCTTTTTGGCAGTCCGTGGTATTCATAAACCTATCCTCCATCACCACATTTCAAATTAATCAACTTTCTTCCTGTCAGCTTTCTTCATTGTCCAACTCACACCCATACCTAGTAATGGGGAATACTGTGGTAATGAATTAACTTGATCATGGTCACCAGTGACACATCCTGACATTTAAGAATCTTTTCTAGCTCCTTCACTGCTCCCTTAGAAATGCACCATCTAAGGTCTTTGAATTTGGAGCATACTCTGTGTGATTATTAGAAACAGCCCACATTAGATCCCTTCTAGTCTGGCTTTTGCCCTGGCCATGGGACAGAGATGGCACTGGTCGCCCTCATGGATGACCACTGGAGACACCTGGATTGGGGTGGAATGGTGGTGCTGCTGTTGTTAGACCTGTCAGCAGTGTTCAACATGGTTGACCATCAGCTACTGATCCACTGCCTCGCCAACACTGGGGTACAGGGGTCTGCCTTACAATGACTTTCCTCCTTCCTTTGGGGTTGGAGACAAAGGGTGACCGTAGGGGAACAGCTGTCCTGAAGGCATCCGCTGATTTGTCAAATGCCCCAAGGGGCAGTGCTTTCCTCAATGTTATTTAACATCTATATGTGCCCCCTTGCCCAGATTGCCTGGAGGCATGGGCTGGGATGTCACCAGTATACAGATGACACCCAGCTCTATCTGCTGTTGGGCAGCCAGTCTGATTCTAAACCAGAATATCTGGACCTGGCATTACAAGCCGTGGCTGGATGGCTTAGACTGAGCCGATTGAAATTGAATCTGATGAAGACGGAGGTCCTGTACCTGAGTCGAGGCAGTCTGCGGTTAGGGATCCCACTCCTGAACTTTGACTGGGCTCTGTTGGTGCCATTGCCAGAGGTTAGGAGCTTGGGAGTGCTCTTGGATGCCTCCTTAATGATGGAGGCCCAGGTAGCATCCACTGCTAAGTCAGCCTTTTACCACCTTCAGCTGATTAGGCAGGTGGTTCCCTTCCTCAAATGTAGCAAGTTGGCAATAGTGATCCATGCAATGGTCACCTCAAGATTAGACTACTGTAATGCTGTCTACTTGGGGCTGCCCTTGTGTCAGCAAGCTGCCAAGTTTTTCTTTTCTTTCCCTTTTCATGTGCATTCTTTCCCCTGCGCTTAATTGCCGTTCTGCTGCAATGAGTATCTTTCAAGGCCACTGGAGGAGTCGCGGAAATTATTGCTTGGGCTTTAGTCAGGATGAGCCATGGGAAGCTTGTACCTGTTTTGCTTTGGGTAGCAGTTGGTTCTCAAGCCTCATGGCGCGCGGGAACCATAGTAATTGGATGTTGCTGATACGAATGTACTATAACCTTCCATGTGCATAGTTTACCTGTCATTCCTAACAGTGTTCCTGTCCATGCATCTATAGCTTCAAATAAAGTAAAACCTTCCTGCAAGTGTGTACTTCATTGTCGCTGAGCGTCCTGACATACTGTTAGGAATCCTTCATTCCCTATCTCAGCGCATCTATCAGAATCGATATGAGTGAAGGAGAGGGGAAACCTTTACCGCAGAATACCGACAAGGATGGGGAGCCAGCTGAGGAGGGCGAGGAGCTGGACATCGGGGAAAACCCCCCGGTTACCACCCAACCACCAGTATCCGTAGCAGTGGGGGGGACTAACCCAAAGTACTCGTCGGCGCATCTGTTCCTGACTCCCCAAAGTTCAAGGTATTGAGCTGGGCACAGTAGAAGATCCAGCACCAGCTGGAGCTAGTTCAACCCTGAATTAACAAAAGAGACCTACTCGCTTTTGGGGGGGCCCTCGAGAGACAGTCTATACGACAGAGGGTTGACAGCGGCGCCGGGGCTACCTCCCTTGGGAGCCCAGTTCGAGCCGGTCGCTCAACTGTGGGTAACGGAGCAATCAAAGGCCCAGAGTGGCCGGGCGTCCCCGGATGAGGGACTGACAGAGCGTGTAGAAGCAGCTGATCGAAACATTCAGCAACTACAGCAAACCTTGGAGGATGTGATCCTGGCCATCCCCAACTTGGTCACGAGAACGATCGAGGAGGCTTTGGGGAGAAGACCGGCTGCACCCGTGGTGCCGGTGGTGCCACCTTTACCGGGGCCTGGGGTGCCCGCACAGCCAGGTGGAGTGCCTGCCCCAAGACCTGGAGACATCCCGGCACCGGCACCGAGGCCAGCCAGCCCACGAGGGCAGGTGGTACCACAACCTAAGGACCTGATTGAGGCCACGTTTGATGGGAATCCTGATAAACTCTTGTACTTTGTAGTGCGGGTACAAAAAATCGTGGATCGATCAGGGCACCTCTTCCCGGATGACAGCAGTCAAATCGACATCGTGGCTGCACGACTCCGAAGGGCTGCAGCCACCTGGTATGTGGGGCTACACAACGCAAGAGGCCCCGAACTCAACAACATGTCTGCCTTTATGTGGGCGCTGCGGGCTCAATTTGAAGATCGGAACGCGGAACCAAGGGCACGAGCGTACTTGCACACATTAAAGCAAGGGCGCAGAACCATTAGCAGCCTGTGCCTCGCCAGCACACAGGGATTGAGGTAGCAGCTCTAACAGCAATGCTGACTATATTTCATTATGATTGATATGTTACGATGCTCTGAAGGAGGTGTGATAACTAATTAACTTCTGAAAAGTCATAACTGTCTTAAAGCAAACCTTCATGGGGTTTTCAAGGCAAGAGATGAGCAGAGAAGCTCTGCCATTGCCTTCCTCTGCATAGCAACTGCAGTCTTCCTTGGTGGTCTCTCAGCCAAGTACTAATCATGGCTGATCTTGCTTAGCTGGGCTATTCAGGCTGTTCTGTAGGAGGTATACAACACGTAACAGGTCTAGGGCATTGTTCACTATGCTCATCATGTGTTCTTCATTTATACCAGCCTATTTGGACTGGTAGCAAGTGAAAATGCTCCATGTAAATGGAGATACCTTCTCAGTTGATGAAATATTTCACAAACAGAGGTTGCAAAATTTGAAACAGCAGCTCAGCAACTGTGGAGACTGTGGGCCTAAACACTGTGGACTCTGGAATAATTAATATGGCATAACAATTATTTGTTAAACATTCTCCTAAAGGGGGATTCAGGATTTATTACGCTGCTATTGCAATATGTCTAGTTAAATAACGTACTCAGGCTTGCTAAAAGTGTTCCATCACCAAATCAACTCTGAGTGAAACTGAACAGTAGGCATAAACTTCCTGCATCCAAAAGTTGTAGTTATTCTAAGAAAAGTTTGATCTCTTGGTGACTGAAAAGAGCAAGTGTGCTGAGAAGCGCTCGGCAGAATAGTGCTCATGGGAAAAGTCTGTCTTGTTTCCTCTTTTTACAACTAAAAGCATCGATGTATTTTTGTAAGCAGAAGGAGAACCATGGGGAATTCTGGAAGCAGAGCAGACCTACAGAGTAGAAAGGGAGTGCAAGCCATTGGACACAATGCCATCAGGTACTTCCAGCATGAGTCCAAGATGGAAAACATAATTTACCTGCCAAACGTCCTACAGAACTCTCTCAATGAACGGCCAGCAATGTGGCAATGGAAAGTATAGTGCACAGAGGCAGCTATTCAGGCAACCCTGTATACTACCTGATAAGGGTGCCAACCTCCAGGTGGTAGCTGGAGATCTCCTGGAATTACATGTGGTCTCCAGGCAACAGAGATCAGTTCCCCCAGAGAAAATGGCTCCTTTGGAAGGTGGACTGTATGGCACTATGCCCTGCTAACGTCCCTCCCCTCCCCAAATTCCACCCTCCCCAGGCACAGCCGCCAAATCTCCAGGAATTTCCCAAGCCACAGTTGGTAACCCTACTACCTGATGCCCGATAAAGGGCTTTGTGGCTTTCATATGTTTATAAACACAAAGAAAGGAGTGTGCTATTAACACAGAGATACAAATATAAAGGGAGGGGTGTACTATCTCTCCTTATATATAATTGAATAGTGGGTGCCAAAATTCTAAAATGCACTCCTTTAGTGTATGGACGCTTGAACTGTCAGTCAGAAGACGCTGGCTGGGTTGACTGGCTGCTTTGTGCAGTCCCGCCCAGCGTTTCAAGATCTTTTGCATATGGAAGCTGATTGGACTTCATTGCATTCCACACCTCAATCTCACCCCCCTCCCCGCAAGGCAGTTGGAATGTCAGTTGCATATGGAACCTTCAAGGTCTTTTGCATATGGAAGCTGATTGGACTTCACTCCATTCCACACCTCATACTCCCCCCCCCGCAAGGCAGTTGGAATGTCTGGTGGTGTGTAGGTCCCAGGATCATGTTTTAAAAGCTGCCTGGGGGATTATGGACCACTCACACACTTTCAACCTTAACAAACCTCATAGGGGGAGAGGAGAATGATGACAGCTGCTTTGGTTCCCACTGCAGGGAAAGACTGCCCTTTCTCTAGGCAGAGGCTGGGGGGGGACATAGGGTTGCCAACTCCAGGTTGGAAAATTCCAGGATATTTTAGGGATGATGAAGCCTGCTGAGGGTGGCTGAGGAGGAGGAGGAGGAAGAGGGGGACCTCAGACAGATACAATGCCATACTCCCCACCCTCCAAACAAGCTGTTGACAGTCTCCAGATGACAGCTGGAGAGCTCTTAAAGCTCTGGTGCTACTTCAAAGTGCTGCAATTTATTGACAGAGTAGTGTTTTGGCAAATCTTTAGGAATTGTTTGGTGCATTTACGATGGGGCACCCACCCAGAGCCTCTGGCATTTTCTCACTCTGCTGACATCAAAACCAATTTAAGGCAAAATAAGAGGCTACTGAGAGGGGAGGAAATAAAGTTGCCAGCTTTAGGTATGGAAATTCCTGGAGATTTGAGGAGTGGAGGCCGGAGAGGGGGACCTCAGACAGGTTACAGTGCCATAGACTCCACCCTCCAACCCAGCTATTTGCTCCTGGGGAACTATTGTTGCCAATCTTGGCCCAGCACCCATCAAACCATTCTCTTCAACCCCCTGCTGGGCAGCAGACTTTCCCCTAGGGTTGCCAATCTCCAGGTGGGACCTGGAGATCTCCCACTGCTACAATTGATCTCCAGATGACAGAGATCAGTTCCCCTGAAGAAAATGGATGCTTTGGAGGGTAGACCCTATGACATTATACCTGCTGAGTCCTTCCCGCCCCCCCAATGCTGCCCTCTACAGAATCCACCCCTTAAAACTCCAGGTATTTCCCTCCTTATAGCTGGCAACCCTACTTTCCCCTCAGTGCCTGATGGTAGGCAACTTAGTTTGGTCCAGTCACCTACTTTGGCCTTTGGGAGAAAACATATTGGGGCCAATCCTGATAGGGTTGCCAACTCCCGATGGGAAATTCCTGGAGATTTGAGGGATGGAGCCTGAAGAGGGTGAGGTTTGAGGAGGGGTGGGACCTCAGACAGGTACAATGCCATAGACTCCACCCTCCAAACCACTCAGTCCCTCATGGGGAACCATTGTTGCCAATCTCCAGGTGAGGGCTGGAGACCGCTCAAAATTACAATTGCTCTGCAGAAGGGAGGGCGGAAGTCAGCTGAAGTCAAAAGGTCAGATAATGGTAGGTTGATGGTTAGCTGGGAAGAAGATGGGGTTGCCAACTCCAGGCTGGCGAATTCCTGGGAATTTGAGGGGTGGAGCCTGGAGACGGTGGGGTTTGCGGAGGGGTGGGACCTGAGACAGGTAGAATGCCATAGACTCCACCCTCCAAACCAGCCATTTCATCCTGGGTAACAATTGTTGCCAATCTCCAGGTGAGGGCTACAGATCACTCAAAATTACAACTACTCTTCAGGGAGCAGAGATCAGTTCCTCTGGAGAAAACAGTGGACTCTGTCATTATGAGGTCACCACAGCAAAATGACACTGTTTGCCCAAAGCCAGAGCACTCCCCCAGAGCCTCTTTCTAGATCCCGTTGTATTTATTTCCACAACGGGCTTTACTGCTAGTTGACAATAAATGTCTAAGCACAGAAAGCTGGTACAGGGAAGACCATCATAATGTTGCTTTACGGTCTATCTCTGATGAAGTTAAATCACACAACAAACATTTGGCCTAATGTATGGCACAGAATGGGGATGGTCCATCTCACCTTGCCTCCCCCTCCCATCCCTCCTCAGGGCACATCCACCCTGCCCTCAGCCCACCGGATATCTGTGAACGATGATGGCTGTTTTACCAGTTGCACGGTGCACAGACAGGATGATTTGCATTCTACCTATGTGACTTGAGCACTTGAGCAAATGTGACCCCGGAACAGACGTCAGCTGAGCCCAAAGACAAGTGAACAAGAGTGAGCTCAGGCTAGCTGACTGGACCCCCAATTCTCACTGCATGTTCTAATGACTTTACTGGCCTCTAAAAACTAATGAGTGGAAACCAAAACTGATGTTTTCTACATGACGAATTAATGGCATGTATCCTACCATCCCACTGAACAAAATCTGAAGCCTTCCTCCAACTTAAGGGGCTTTTCCTTCAACAGAAGGAAACTGTAGGAAGGCTTCTTAAGTAGGCCACATTCCAACATAAAACGTCTGGGCTTGGGTGTTACAGTCGTGGACTTAGAAGGTACACAGAGTAGCCAGGATCCAATGAATGCAAAGGGGCTTAAGATGTGTTTTTCCTCAAGCAACATCCCTGCTCTCTTCCCATGTCACATAGCAAACTACTCTCAAAAGTGAGGACTGTCATGATAAGACAGCTGTTCAAAGGAAAAGATCCTAATGCCACAAGTCCATTGCATGAACCTAAGCAGCTCTTTGGAACCTGGACAGCTTCAGTTATAAATAAAAGTGCAGAATTCTGCAAGTACATGTTGTTTCCAGGATTTGAACAACAGCACAGAATTCCTGCAGACATCTTCAGCTGGGACCATGGCCCTCAGACCAGTCCACATGTGCTCCAGTCACACTGCTATGTCAATGGGTCACAGAAATCCCTTGTTTAAAAAAAAGTCATGTCTAGGTCCCCCTAGGCCAGCAATCTCTCTATCCCACCTTCTGGTGCTCTCTGTCAGGTCTTGAAGGAACTCACTTCCAACAACACTCTCTTGGCAGTGATTTGTTTATTGAGAGATAAAGAGGTTTCAAGCATAGATAAATCTGTATCAGAACTGACTCCCTTGGCACCAGTTCCCCAGTTATACATAATTCAAACAATCCCCCCCCCCAGTGACCAAACCAATCACACCCCTACATCCAGCCCGCCAAAATCTACAGTACACCGTTAGCCCTCCTACAGCACCTGCAAATCTATGGTTACATTATCTGCCGGACACTGCTAGCAGTGTCTGGTACTCAGGGACAAGCAGGCATACTTCTCACCAAGGGGAGGCCCTGCATTGTTAAGTCCGGCGCTTAACAATAAGTCAGAGAGTGATTTCAGCAAAAACTCAGGTTTATTCAGCTCGATAATCAACTTCTCCAACACGGTACAACTCCTCATAGCCCGAACAGCTTGTCCATTTCAGCTGCTCGGTATTTAAACATTCCGGGCTAATGTAGCCACACCTACTATACAAGTTCCAACCTATCAGGTTGTTCGCATAATAGCCCAATCACAAACGTTCCCACCACAGACAGTTCAAATGCGATTGGACACAATACTTTCGGCGCGAATCCCAGCCGACGTCTGAAGCTTAGCATAGCTTCTCTATTCACACTTCATCCCCGTGCATTCAGGGCAGCATCTGAATACACTACACGCATGGATGCAGTTACAAGCCAGTTGGACTATCAGCAAAGCAACTCCACACACACACTCACACACTCCCCCTCCCCATTCCCAGCCAAAACGAAACAAGGCAGTGAGTTTACAGACAGGCAGGTAAGAAATATATGGTGAATGAAATCCAAGTTTGACACTCTCAGGCAGGGCACAAAGGGGATGACCAAAGCCCTCTTCTGTTTCTCTCCTGCAAATGGTTCTCAGTGCCTCTTCACTGTTCCACGGACCCATCAAGGTCAACATACTTTTCCCATTCTTGAAACAAGATCCTAAAAAAGAGTTGGCAGCAGACCAGAACACAAATACTGGCTTTTGGACCAACTGCAAGATTTTGTGTGTGCATGTAAAAGCCGACAGTAGCATTTTCAAGCACATGCACCAAGCCTTGAGTTTACCTCTATCATTTTACATGCTATTATAGGCAAATTCATGCATTCCTTCATTACTACCCATGCAGGCTCCATTGAGCTGTGAGAAACGGGGCTGCAAAAGATCAGAAGGGTGTGTGTGGAAGTGCTAGATATAAAGCAATGGACACTGCCATCACACTGGCTTAGTGGCTCAACTCCTCCCTCCTTATCCATCAGAGCTCACCAAGTGCCAGCTGCTAGCCCCATCCTGGGACCCACCCACCCAGGCACTTCTGGCTTTTGAAAACAGAAGTGGCAATCTGTAATAAGACCCACACCCATACCTCGGCAGGGAGAGCAGGATACAAATCGAATTTAATTAATTAATTAATCAATCAATCAGTTCTGTATGCAGCAAACTTTGTATCCATGAGGGAGCACAGGACAAAACAAAGATGGTTTGGGAAACAGGTGAGCAGTGTGGAAATATATATGAGGGTAGAATTCCCCTTTTGCTTACTGTGGGGAAATATCCCAAACCCTGTGGGGTTCTTTTCAACAGACAGATGGAGACAGGCTAGGGAACTCAGCCCTTCAGAGGAAAAGGACCAGAGAGAACAACAGCTTGAAACTCAAAGTGTTTATTAACTCTTTAAAACCATACACAAGTAATACTCAGTACTCAACAGCACATAAAAGTCTCAATCCCTGATCCAATGTACACTTTCAGAAAGCACAAGGAACATTCCTGGACTGCAGGACCAAGACCCTTACACACTCTGGTGGGGTGTTCGCTGAACAGCCCATAACAGAGCCCAAAGCCACATTTTTATGCTCTTTCCAGTCTACAGGAACCAATGGAGGTGTCAATCCAGAATGTACTAGGTCACCATATGGTGATAACATGAACCGTTGCTAGGGTGAATTTTTGCCTAGATATATTTTATTAACTGCGATGTCAGCAAGACCCAAGCAGCTATGACATCTCCATAGCAGTATATGTTTAGGCTTTGGAGCCCGGCACTTGGAGAATGGGGAATGTCAGATATGAATTCAGGTAAGAGTGCATTTACAGGGCAAGGCCTTAGGTTTTCCTCCTAGGCCACCAGCAAAAAGAAAAAGGCTTATAGGATTTCAGAACCAAGAAACCAAAGTCATTTATAGCAAATCCTACATAGCATACAACACAAAAAACCTTTACTGGCATGAAGCATAGAAGAACAGAAAGGCCCAGGCTCACGTAACCCCAAATTCTGCAGCACTTACCAGCCCATCACAATTGCTGATGGCCACCGCGGCACCCGGCATGCCTGAGACACCTCCCGTGAAGATGCATTCCTGCGGCAGGGGCTCCCGGAAGACCTCCTGGAAGTCCTCTTGCCATTCAGTTGAAGCACCTGGGGATATCAGCCGCCAGTTGGGCTTGAGCCAAAGATGCAGTTCCTTCCCCAGAACAGTGACATTGAAGTAGAGCAAGCGGTTCCTGGGCATGCTTTGGTGCAGAGGGGTGCTGCGGACCACTCTGTGTCGACCTGAGTGTGGTGGAGTGGTGGAGGGATGGTCGGCTTCCCCCCTCCTTGCTGCACCTGAGCCAGATACCACATGGGAGAGGAACTGTCCCTGGCAATCTGCACTGAAGGGCACAATCACACCATATTCACTTAGCTTTCCAGACAGGAGGAGCTCTAGTGGAAATAAATACAGATAGTCACACTTCAATACATTCAAAACAGAGAGAAATCCTCACTGGGTGAAAAGCCTGCCCTCTTAAGGTATGCTTGTGACTTCAGCATCGGGGAGCTTGGTCCTTCCATCAGCTATTCACGCAGGGCTAAGTCGCAGCTCCTTCCACATGACCAGTTTGAAAGAACTATTGCTCAAGGTATCCTATAATACATGGCCAGGCTTGCACATGCTACTAGAAAAAGTAAACTAACAACAAAAAAAGTAAACAAACACAGCCTCTCCAACAGCCCCTGAATTCTGCCTTTGCACAACCTATTTCATCCTTGCAACGTTTATTTTGTATTATTTATTATTTTGCGTGATTTACTCTGGTTTTGCTAGCCAAGGGAATGAGCAAGCAGAAACCTCCAGCGAGTCGGCAGGTGCAGCAGACTGAAGGGGCAGGATGGGCTAGATCGCTTCAGAACACCAGTGGGAGATACCATTTTCGAATGTTTCTCCTACAGTTATCAGGCATTGGCCACATACTTCACTTCCTTGAGGGCTTGGGACTTTCTTCTAAAAATACACACTCTCCTATAACAAACTCTCTAAACAAATTAAATCATTTTAAAATTAAAGCTTGAAAATCACAGGGAGCTGAATTCTGTGTAAAACAAACATTTTTGTTTTCTGTGCTACTGCAGAATCCCAGCATGTAAACAGCCTTATGCATTGCAGTCAGACTGGTAAATTTCTTCCTACCCTTTTCTTCTCACCTTGACACAGAGAGTATCCCATCTTTCTGTGTTTATACCTCTGAGGATGCCAGTCACAGTTACTGGCGAAACGTCAGGCTCTGCAATGCCAAGACCACGGCCACACATCCCGGAAAATCTACAGCAACGAATGAACTCCGGCCGAGAAAGCCTTCGACAGCAGACTGGTAAACATTTGCAGTTGAAAGGCTGTGGTTTAAATCCACCATTTGCCCACAATTTCTTAATTTGCCATGACCTGAATGGCCCAGGCTAGCCTAACCTCACCAGATCTCAGAAGCTAAGCAGGGTTGGCCCTGATTCATACTTGGACGAGAGACCACCACACAGAGGCATTTGTGCATCCAGCTTTACCCCATGAAAGGTCTGGCAGTACTTACCTTTGCCCTGACCCCAGTGGCCCAGGCTAGCCTGATCTCATCAGCTCTTGGAAGCTAAGCAGGCTCAGCCCTGGCTAGTATTCGGGATGGGAGACCACCAAGGAGATCCAGGGTTGTTACGCAGAGGCAGGCAACAGCCAAACCTCCTCTGTTTGTCTCTTGCCTTGAAAACCCTACACGGGCTGCAGTCACACACACTAAGTAATTCACTTTCAATGCACTTTCCAACTAGATTTTGCCAGTTCACACAATAAAACCCAGCTGGAAAATGCACTGAAAGTTGATTGAAAGTGGATTATTTAGTGTGTGTGACCACAGTCACCGCCACCATAAGTCAGCTGCGACTTGATGGCACTTTCTACAACTGCCATTCGGAATTTAACCTCCCTTTCCCTGATAGTGGTGGGCTACTAATAAAAAAAAATATGTTTTGTTTTAGGGCCTATTGGAAAACTGGGCAACCATTACTCCCACCTGCAGGACCATTATTACTTCCCCCTCATAAGCTGTGGCTTATGGAGTGTTGACTGGGTATGTTCAACATGGCAGAAAAAATTCACACTGACACACACTTATGCCTCTTACATGCCCAGCTAACACCAAGCATGCAAACTATTCATTGCACAGCATCCATGCGACATCACTCCTCTAAAATAAAGAATTCCACTGAAATTCCTTTATATTATTTTTTAAAAAAACTTGTCAGCATTATAACACACTTTGAAAGAGCTCACAACAAGATCTCACGAGTTGGCTCCCTCTTCCAGCCAAAATAACTATAACATCAAACGTCAAAGCAATCCTAGCTGACAACATTTAAAAATAAATGTTAGAAAGACTTCTATGTTTGACTTAAAAGAGAAAAAACTAGCCAGCCTCGGCAAAGCAAAATGTGAGATCAAACCTTAGGCACAAGTAGACCTAAGCAGATGTCCTCAGGAATAAATTTTACTGAAATCCTTGGGATTTGCCTTCTGAGGAAACATCTTTAGACTCAGAGGTCAAATACTGCTTTGAAAATCTGGCAACACAGGCACAGGGGTATTAAAATGTTGTACCAAGCTGAAAGCGTTGATCAGGGTTTTTCACTTCCATGCGCCATTTCTATACAAAACTTTTGTGTGTGGAAAGTAACTTTTTATTGCATTTATATGCCACTGTTCTTCCACAAGGGCCCTCAAGGCAGCGTGCACAGGGTCCCTAGGAGGTCCCCCACCAGTGCTTCCTCTAAGCTGAGTTAGTATGAGCCAGCGCACAGTTTTTTAGCCTCCAGCTCATACATTTTTGTCTTGGCTCAGGAAGGGTGGCTCCAGAGCAGACTAATTTATGCAGTAGCCAAATTGCTGGCTCACAACTTTAATGCCAGTAGCTCACAAAGTAGAATTTTTGCTCACAGGACTCCACAACTTAGAGGGAGCATTATCCCCTACCCACATACTAGCCAGCCCCAGACTCGCTTCACTTCAGTGAAAGTGGCATCACAATGGGATACAGAAAATGCTGTGGTGCTCCCTCACACTGAAATCAATCCATCAGGGCTAGCAAATCCTTAGGCATCTGAAAACGTGATGCTTTCCGTGGTGATGGAAAGTGCCGTCAAGTTGCAGCCAACTTTAGGCACTTCCCTCAAGGGGTTCCCAAGGCAGGAGATGTTCAGATGCGATTTGCTACTGGCAGCCTCTGTGCAGGGACCTTGGTGGTCTCCCATCCAAGGACTTACCAGGGCTGGCTCTGCTTCGCATCCGAGATCTGGCTTTCCTGAGCCATCCAGGTCAGGGCAGGATGCTCTTAGAAATGCTCATGTTGCATTCAGTGCTTGCAGGGTTGCTTGTTTGCACCCTCAAAGTCCTAGGCATGAACATTAAAGGGACAGCATGGTGCAGCAGTTAAGAGTTTTGGACTAGAATCAGGGAGAGCCAGGTTTGACTCTGCCGTGACAACTTGCAGGTCACCCCTCTGCATAACTCACCTTAAGGGGCGGTTGTTGCAGGGATAAAGTGGAGATGGGGAGAGAACCATGTTGTAAGCCTCTGTGGGGGCCTCAGTGTGTGTGGGGCGGGGGGGGGGGGGGAGAAGCGAGGCATAAATAATGCCCTTCCCATCCTTCTGGCACCCAGACAGGGCATACTACAGGACCTGGACTCTCTTTTTAGGGACAGGATGCTCCCATAGGCAGAAAGCTGATTCGGGCTTTGGTATCACAGGCCCATCACGTCACTGTGAAATAGGCAAGCGGCGCAGATGCTGGCACTGCGATCCTTGAGAACGTTAACCCCCGCCAGCGCCACTGACTTGCTTCCGCCGGAGCGCAGCCTGCGCGAGCTTTCCCAGGAGGCGCGCGTTTCCTTAGCCTTTTGCCGGCCCGGCCAGAGCGGAAGGCGCCTCGCTGCCTGCCTGGCGGAGCCAGATGCGCCCAAGGAGAAGCCCCAAGGAGCGCAGGGGGGCAGCTGCTCTCCTCCTCCCCACAGCCGGCGGCGACCTCCAGCGGGCACCAGCAGGGAGCTCCAGGCCCCGCCCTCCGAAGTGGCACTTGCCCGGCGGCGGCCGAAGCCGAGCCGGCGCCCTGTCAGCGGCCGCAGCGGAGCGCGGAGCGCAGGAGCCTGTCGTCCTCCAGCCGGCCCCCTCGTCGCGCCGCGCCCGGCCACGGCCAAGTCCCCTCCATGCAATGCAGACGGCCAGCGGCCGGCCGAGCGAGGGGCGGAGGAGGAGGCGCTTCCCGCGGCAGAGCTGGTGCCAGCGGAGGAGGCGAGGGCAGGGCCGGGGGGGTCCGCGCGCTCCGCGACGCCGCCGCCAGTGAGCGACAGGCAGGCCGGCCGGCTGGGGCGAAGCGGAGGGGGCCGCCAGGACCTCCCACCACCCGTCCTCCCCTCCCGCGGGAGGCACACCGAGAGAGGACTTTCCATTGCACGTGGCGCTTCCAGCACCTTCCTTTATTATGCTTGATCTAACTGTGTATCCCCAGTTCTAACAATATGTTGGATCCCCAAGCATCGAGAATAAATCCACGTTTTAAGAAAAGCAAAATTTATTTCAAAGCGTTGACGACATACTCAAACACGTTCTTTGTTAGAACTGGGGATACACAGTTAGATCAAGCATAATAAAGGAACTTCAAAGAGATACA
>NW_015173701.1:236310-261949 GCF_001447785.1 Gekko japonicus | reverse complement strand
AGCTTTCCCGCTGGCGGGCTAATGAAACAGTTGCGCGCCCAGTCTATGGGAACCAGGCAGAACATTAGACAAAACACAGGTGCAGTATTCATGGGAAAAGCAATAGCCAAGCATTACAGCATCTTCTCCCCCACACAACCTCCAGCAGTTATCTTTTGCATTCCAACGCAGGAGCAGGATGATAGAAACCAAGCCGGGTGCAACAGGGAAAGAATATGTACACAGAGGTCACAGAAAACAGAATGGCAGCTTGCTGACACACTCGCTATTGGCCAGGCGGCAGCCAAACTCCGCCCCTCGCTTCAGCCGCCGGGAGGGGCCCCCCAAGGGCGCTGCCCTGACCACCCCCCCACGGGGCGGTGCCCAGGCCCCCAGCGCGCACGTAGCCACGCCCCCTCCTCCTTCACCTGCGTCTCGCGCCAGAAAGCGCGCGCCCCCTTCCCGCTCCTCCCACCGACCCACCTGCATGCCTGGCCACCCCCGCGCAGCCCAGGCGCCCACAAGCACCAAGGAGGGGGGGCACCGTTATGGTTTTTGTGGGGGCGAATTCAAGACAGGACGCTTCTCCCAACATGGAAACGGGCCACCTGCTTCCTTCCTGCCTGGTCTGCGCCTGTCAAAGGCCTCGGAGTCCAGCCAGGAAAAAGGAAAGTGGAAACTCTCTTCCGAATTCTGGAGGGCAGCCGTGTTAGTCTGTTGCAGCAAAAATGAGCAGGAGGCTTGTGACACCTGAAAGTCCAGTGGAAGGTAGACTTTCTTGGTGGTCTCTTCCATTCAAGGACTAACCAGAGCTGACCCTGCCTAGCAGCCAAGAGCAGGCCAGCCTGGGCCCTCTGCCTCAGAGAATGAGATAGGCAAACACTTTTTTATGCCAGCATTTCATCACGTAGAGCCTTCCTTCTGCAGGGGCCCTGAGTGAATCTTCACTAAGCTGACTTTTTAGGGAAATAGTACAGGGGGCAGAGAAACAGAGGGTCAAGCATCCATGAGATGCAGGAAGTACAGGGTGAAATGTAATTATGTACAAAATGAAAAGTACCAACACTAATTAACGGCTCTAATGGGTGGGGAGTCACAGGTTTTACTGACGGTTAATGGATGTGGTGAGTAAGCAGGTTGTTCAGTCTGGGAAGGAAAATTGTGTAAAAGTAGCTTCCTGGTTATGGAGACTCAGTCTCCTCCTTACCCAAATACTGAGGAATCCAGCCAAATGCTTAAACAGCCATTGGCAGGAACCATGAGAGCCAGCCAGTTCCTCAGTTAGCTTTCCACTGTCCTGGAAGACTAAGGCAGGCTGTCTGAGTCCTGAAACATAAAGTAATGATGGTGAACAGGGTGTTGTTGGTGCTGACAATGCGTAGGTTATATAATCATAGTCTGTGCACACATATCAGGTTCAGAGGTCAGAAGAGCTTGCGGTCACGGTGCCAGAGCATAGTACCGCTCTGCTAATCCTGTGTTTGGAATTGCCACTCTGCCGTTCAGACATTTATTTATAGCCTGCCTTTTTCACTGAGCCTCAAGGTGGATTACACAGGGTAACACAATACAGTCGAATAGCATGAGCTGTCCAGCAAACTAGAAATTGGAAACAGTGCAAGTAAAATCAAGGCATAGGTTATAAAAAAAAATACAAAAAAGAATGGAATTACAAAAGTAGAAAGTAATGCAGTAAGAGCAAGCAAGTACAGTAAACAGTGGAATAATCATGTTCCCTTAATAAAAGTGCCTTCCATTCCCTTATACTACAGCCAGGGGTAATTTAGTAGAAAAAGAGGTGCAGGAGTTCATTAGCATAACTTATTTGCATATGCCACACCCCTGACATCACTGAAAGTGTGTCAGAAGGCGACACCCACTGCTCAGGCTCCACTGGACGGTTTTGGATTGCTAGCTATTGGGGGGGGGGGGCATGCAGATCTGTCCTCGCAAAGGAGGGAGAACTTGTACCTGAATAAAACTTGGTCTTAAAGGCGCCATTGGACTGTTTTGGACCGGGGGGCTCTGCAACTTACCTGGCTTCTTCTTGCTCTGACTGAGCAGGGGGTGGGGCTTGTTGCATGTGCCCGCCCCCTGGGCTCTTTACTGCCGGAGCTCCACTCCTGTGCGCTCCTGCAGGAAATGACCCCTGACTACAGCGATATTCCCTTCATAAGAAAATGCCATGATCGTACTCTTCTTTCAGAGCGCAGGAGCTGAAGGGACGGATTTGGGAATCAAACCCTCCAATTGAGGGAATGGTGCCAGAGAAAAGTAATCCAGAAGATAATGGGCCCTCAGTGTTCTTTATTGGTTTATCATTGCAGGCATTCCTTTTCATTCCTGCATATATGAATGTTACAGTGTGATCCTGAGTGGAGTTACACCCTTTTAAACCCACTGACTTCAGTGGACTTAGCAGTGTGCATAGGATTGCATGGTTAGTTTTCTACATGCAAAAATGCATATATACCCAACTACTGGAGAAAGAGAGCACTGCAAACTACTGAATCCTATGCTTCCTCATCACAGATGTAGGAAAAATGAAAAGTTAAAAATAGGAAACAAATTTTTTGGACAGGACATTTGCAGTCACAATAGGATGGTGCGCACATTTCGATATCAAATTGAATTTTAAAAGCATATAATAGACATTGTAGCTTATTGAAAGTGCAGTCCTAATCAGAATTGTGCTTTTTAAACCCACTGAAGTCAATTGGCTCGGGAGGCTGTAACTCTGTTTAGGATTACATTGGAACCGAAGGCAAAAGTAGACATATTTTAAAGATAAATATAGCTTGAAAATATGTTATATATGCCTACACTGTACACAGGAATTATCATCATATGTTCATAAATGTTTTCCTATGACCCATTTTAAGAAAAACCATGTCTTTAAAAAGTGCTGAACTCATTCTTAAAGAGAAGACATTCCACAGGAGGTTTTATGTTTTAATGCTCCCTAAAATTTCTAACTTTTGCATTGGAAAAAAGTCCTTGAAAATAACTTTCCTCTCAATTTCTCCACCTCCCTGCCTTCACCTCTCTAACCATTCATTTAGCTTTCCTCTTTACTTCTGTAGTATTTAGCAGTCCTTCCCCAGTTGGCAGCATCAGAGTGCTCGTAATTTTCCCACACCATCATTAGCTGCTACTGAAAAATGCCACAATCTCATGACAAAGGTAAGAAGTGGTGATGGAAAGTGCCATCAAGTCACAGACAACTTATGGTGGCCTCATAGGGTTTTGAAGGCAAGAGACAAACAAAGGTGGTTTGCCATTGCCTGCCTCTGGCCCCGGTCACACGGGCCAGATAACGTGGGGGGGAGGCGTGGCTGTTTGCCCTGGAGCAAAATAAAGCGTGGTAGCCCAATCACATGGTCCCCAAGTCTCTGTGCTTCGGCTATTAGCTAGCAATCACACGAAGATGCTGCAGCATGGCAAAGAAGCAGTGCGGCACAATCACACAAGCGTTTCGCATTTGTGCGCATGCGCAGTTCCGCAGAGCACTGCTTTCAGTTTTGTGTTTGTGTGCATGTGCTTACAAAAACATCCGGTTTGCGATGGGACGTGGACGAGCGCCAGATGCCATGGGATACTAGCGCTCCCACGATTAGACGCCCACCTGTGCCACACGTTTTCCAGATACTAGTACACTTTCCTTGGTACTTTTTTAACTCCACATCTTCGGCAGGACGCCACGGGTTGGCCACAGGTGCGCTATGCTTCCCAGATGTTGTGGTGTGATCGCGCCCCGAAAATCCACCCAACATTGGTGCCTTTTGCGCGGCAAATTCTCCGTATAACAACCCTGGTCTTCCTTGATGGTCTCTCATCCAAATACAAATCAGGGCTGATCCTGCTTAGCTTCCAAGATCTGATGAGATCAGGCTAGCCTGGGCCATTCAGGTCAGGGCAAAGGTAAGTACTACCAGACATTTCATGGGACAAAGCTAGCTGCACAAATGCCTCTGTAGTGGCAGGGAGAAAGGCCCACTTAGCAATTTGGGAACTTGGAGGGGACCTCCCTGTGTACACTTGTGATGAAGTTTCACCAGGATTGCTTTTTTTTAATAAGTATATTTATTGGGTTTTTACGCTTACAATACACCCACCATCTAAACACCACAAATACATATTCAATACAGTAACATATCCATTATTCAATATTACAGTTAGAATATTTCAGAAATCCACCTTTTTTTCTTATCTGTATACCTCGACTTCGACCACATCCTATTTTTTTACAATCTTCTATTACAAGTACTGATTCAGAACAAAAGAATATATATATGTATCGATAAAGATATGTATCGATAAAGATTGTATATTGTTATCTCTTTATCGATACATTTTTACATTTTGATCAATATACTCTATTCTTCCGTTTGCTCAAAAAAACTATTCTTATTGTTTCAACACGTTGAAATACATCTGTTTCCTCTTTCATCTACCTTAAGAGTTGTCATTGCTAAGGTCAATATAAATCAATGCTAAATACTACCAAGTTTTTACCTCCCTTACCAATTCATTTAATCTCTTCCAAGTTGTTATTTTGACCTTTATATAACCATAGAGGGAACTCCCTTTTATATCATCAAGTTCACCTGCTTTACCTTTATCTATTTGGAACCTTTTATTTAGAAGTAAAAAGTTTCACCAAGATTGCTAATGCATCATCCCCAAGCGTTCCAATAGTGAACTGTAATAATTAATTTTGTATACAGCTTTATTCTTAGGCCTGTAGGACAGTGCACAGGATCCTGATCCACCCCAATGTATTCCAGTGGCCATTGCAAAGGAGAGTCATTGATATGGCTGTATTTGGAGGCTTGCTGGTCAGGCAGCAGGAAACTAAGTGATCCCAGTGCCTTTCAGCAGCCTTTGAGAACAGCTCCAGTAAACAAAGCTCAGTAAAAGCCCCTTTAAAAGTAATCAATCACTGTGGGTTCAATGAACTTTGGTAGCCATTCAGGAATTTGGTATATGCCTATGGCCAGTCAGAAGGAACTTAGGCCTTCCAATAGTTATTCTCTGTCATTCCTTCTCTTATGACTTGTGGAAGACGGATCACAACTCTTGACTGATCATGTTCTGGACAGGGCCATTGACAGCCACCAAGGACTCCTAGCCTAGGTAAAAATTTCATCTGGTTCTTCTCTCAAGATGCCCATCCCAAACACCCTGTGCACACAAATCAGATGACTCACATGGCTCCTGATTAGGCTTGCCAACTCCAGACTGGGAAATTCCTGGATTGAATTCCTTGGATTGAAACCATTATATTGATGTGAACTTGAACGCACCTTGGCTTGGTCACTGAAATAAATAGCTCTGTGTCACACAAAAGTATTTAGTAAGGAAGTATCTACTGGTTTAGATATATCAGTTTTCAAGATGCTAAATAAAATGCTTGTTGTGAAAGCAATACTCTGCAATCCTATGCCTACATATGTCAGAGTAGGACTCATTTAACTCACTGGGACTTACTTCTGAGTAAGCATATTAGTTTCCCTCTACCTCATTTCCAGTGCTTTGATTGCTGCAAGAAAACCCCCTCCCCTGCAGAATGACAGAAATCTTCATTTTCATGTCCAATTCTGTGGTGAGACTGTACAACATCAGTCCGGCATGATACAACTCTTGAGCAGAAAAGAAAAACTGCCATGCGCTCTTAAGTGCAAACAGCTGTCTGTAGAGGAATCTCCAGGGGGGTCCCTGGAATCCCACTAGGAATTTTGCAGCTCCTTGGATTACCGGAACAAACATGCTGAAATAAGTATGTGACAGAGTGATATGGAACCAGGGTGTTTTGGAGTAAGGTTCATTCTTTGGAAGTGAATCCATTAGCATCACACACACCCCTTTAGTACAGTTCTAGAATCCAAGCATCTTGATCCCAGCAGTAACTGATGGCTTTGGGGTCTGAGATTTGAAGCAGGCTGGGTGGCACATCAGGTAAGATATCTAGGACCCAAATCAGAGTTTCCTCCAGACAGCTGGAGCTGAAATGAACATCCCTCCCTCAAAACAGGAGAGTCAAAATAAACCCAAAAGTCTTAAGGTTCTTCTACACTGCCTTGGGAAGTTTAAATATTACATGCATGGAGCACAGGATCACATGGAAATTTACAAAATTAGGACATTACATAAATTAACTGTACAGGGGATAGACGCCTATGTGCCCCCTAATCCTATGTCTTCCTCCTGTGTCAATCAATATTGAAAATGATAGATTAACCAAACAAATAAAACGACTAATAACAAAAAAAGAGAGCTCAGGATGAGATAACACAGAAAAACTACACAAACTACAAGTTACTAGTCAATGGTTAGCCCAGTCAATTCACTAACTGACACAAAATACATATCCTGCCAGCTGTCTGTGACTCTTCATTCTGCTAAAACTGTAGTTTGCATATTTGCTGCACTAATGAGGTCCTTTTCAGTAGTCTTTCAAATAATTTCTGCCCCCTTCCATGCATTATAGCTTGGACAATCTCTTAGTTCACAAAGAGTACTGTACAGTCGGGCCTTTTTGTGTGTATGTATCAAGTCACAACCGACTTATCCTAACCCCAGCAAGGGGTTTTCAAGACAAGTGAGGAGGAGAGGTTGTTTGCCACTGACCTCCTCTGCAGAGCCTTCCTTGGTGGTCTCCAAGTACCAACCCTGATCAGCTTCCAAGATCTGACAAGATCAGACTATACGATGCCGCCTCCCGTGGCCTCACAATCAGGCCTTTGGGTCTTGGTATTGCCCACTTCTTATTTTTTTTTTATTATCTTTATTTTCATTTTCCACAAAATACAATATTCCACAATCCATAAGTCTTTCTTACTACTATGGAGCCATTACCCACTTGCATTAATCCACTCATATAGACGCCCCCATCTTTCTGCAAATATTTTCTCATCCTTCCCCTGAAGGATAAGGCTTAACTTGTCCATCTCTGCCAAATCAAGTATTTTATGTATTAACTCTTCTTGTTTTGGGATATACTCTTGTTTCCAAAACCTGGCTAATAGCATTCTTGCAGAAGTGAGTATATATATGATCATATATTTATCTTTTAACTTGTAGTTTTCCGGCAACATATTTAGTAGTACAATTTCCGGAGTCAGGTCAATTTTAACATTAGTTATTCCCAAGATTATTCTTTGTATCATCTTCCAGTATTCCTGTACTTTTATACAGCGCCACCACATATGAAAGAAAATACCAACATTATTGTTACATTTCCAGCAGTTTCTAGGGAGGGATGGGTTACATTTAGCTAGCCTTTCTGGAGATCAGTACCATCTGTGATATACTTTATATATGTTTTCCTTATAATTCGTACTTCTTGTGTAGTTTAACGATTTCCAGGTTTTTATCCAGTTTTCTACCGTTATGTTATGCCCCCCCCAAAAAAGGGCAAAAGGCAAAAGCAAAAGGTATTGCCCACTTCTGATCTGAACTTGGCATCTCCAATTTCACTATGCTTCCTCTTCCTTCCCATCTGAAATGCAGCCTTTCCAAGATGGGTGAGAGCTATATTGCAGACACAACGTTGTTGAAGAAGAACAGAACATTCCTGAGACAATGCACAATGACTTCCCCTTTTCCCCTCCCCAGATTGGCTCCCCAGATTCTGTCTTTCTCATATGCTCTGTCGCACACGACTTAGTTGAAATTTGCTTCATAGTCCAAGACACCTTAATTACTCAGCAAATATGAAAATGGGGCCCTTAACTACAAGGAAGGTTCTCAGGGCAAGGGGGCATTTTTACCTCAAATGTCAAGACGATTCAGAGTTAGGATGTTTATCATACTGAGAGCAATGCTCTTGGCAGAAAGCAAGCAGTACCATACAAGTGTGGAACGATAGGCTTTGGAAGCTCTGCGCTCCTCCAAATATTTGAAGCAGCCTTGGGGAGTGGGAATTTTCAGTGGCATCCAGGAATGTGCCTCTATGTTTGCAGAATGCAAATGTCTTTGGGGGTGTGGCGTGTGGCTTGTGCCTGCCTTTTTGGCTTGAGCTCACTTTAAATACTGCTGTCACTCTCTACCGTTCAACATGCCTTTTGTCCTAAGCCCCCATCTGTAAGTAATGTATTCTATAAAGTCTATAAATAAATATAGCTCTATAAATATTAAGTGCTTTCTCACCCAGATTTTTAGAGCTCTTGTGAGATGGTATTTCATGAGGGTCTTCTTGGCCATAAATCTGGGACATCTGAATGTGTTCCAAATGAGCATTTTAAAAAAAGATGCTTAATGTAGTGCTATAATGTATTTTGCATATGCCTTTTTTTTTAACCAAAGACCTATTTTGGAACCACTGAAATTCTAAAATAATTTTAATTGGTGCTACATACATACATACATACATATATGTATATATATATTTAGCCGCCTTGACTGTGATGTTCAAGCACTTCAGCTTCTGCAAGGCCAACTGTGCAAGCTTCCAAGAATGAGGTGTGGAAGTTCTAACAATGATGAGAATAGCTTTTCCACCTGGAACAGAGTTGCAAGTAGGATGCTACATCCTGAGACCTCCGCTATGAAAATGGAAAGTAGGGCTTCCATCTGGCAACCCGAGAATCTCTCCTTGGAGATCATTATAAAGCTGTAGTGCCCAGGTGTCATGCCAGAGCACACTCATCTGTCTCAGAAAGTCTTCCATGCAGCATAAAAAGAATGAAACGTAGTTGGCAGCCGTAGAAAGCTTTTTTTTTTAAATTAAACTCTGGTGGCTGAGAAGCATGTTTGTTAAGTCACAAGCAATACAGAAGATGACATGCTTAAACCCATTCTCAAAAATACTCCGCTGGACCCAGGAGATCGCAGTAACAAAAGACCAATCTCAAATATTCCATTCTTGAGCAAGGTGATTGAACATGTGGTGGCTGAACAACTTCAAGCTTTCCTGGGTGAAGCACATTGTTTAGAATCCTTTCCAGTGTGATTTCAGGCCTGATTATGAGACCGAAACAGCCTTGGCTGCCCTGGTGAATAACCTGCACCAGGAGATGAATGGAGGCAGTGGGGCTCTGTTGATTCTCCTAAACTTCTCAGTGCTTTCTATACCATTAGTCATGGTATCCTTCTGGACTGCCTTTCCATGTTGGGATCAGGGGGCACCATTTTGCAGTGGTTCCAGTCCAACTGGGGGGAATAAGTTTCAGAAGGTGGTGACCTGGGGTTGTTGTTCAGGCTGTTGGCCTTTGGCCTGTGGGTTCCCACAAGGTTCCATCTTGTTCCCTCTGATCTCTGTGTGAGGTCATCGGGGGATTTGGGATGGGCTGCCACCAATATGTGGATGACCATCAGCTCTCTCTTGTGCTTCCAGCTGATCCCAGGGAGGCTGTAGAAACCCTGAACCAGGCAGTTTTGGAATGGATGTGGGCTAATAAACTGAAGTATAACCACGACAAGACAGAAGTGCTTCTGGTGAGCAGGAGGCCAGACCTAGGAATAAAGGTGTCACCTATTCTGGATGGGGCTGCATTCAGCTAAGGAGGCATGAGGGCCAATACACATTGTGGAAAGGGGCTGAAATTTACATATTAATTTGAATTCCAGATGGTAGCCATGTTAGTTTATGACAAAATTAAACAGGAATCTAAATAGTCACACAGTTTATTCCAGAATAAGCTCTCGTGAATCAGAACTCAGGCTGCGGTCACACACACTAAATAATCCATCCACTTTCAGTGCACTTCCCAACTGGATTTTTACTGTGTAAACTGGCAAAATCCAGTTGGAAAGGGCACTGAAAGTGGATTGTTTAGTGTGTGTGACTGCAGGCTCACGCTGTCAGATGACACATCAGAAGCAGTGAGTTCTGATTTATGAAAGATTAGGCTGGAATAAATTGTGTTAGTCTTTAAAGTGCCAGTTGTCTCCTGTTTTATATTGATTCAGACTAACACACCACTCCTTTGATTGCAGCCTTCCATTTTTTAAAGTCTATTGAAAAAGGCTGTTTCTTTAAACTTCCTCCTATTTAACAGAAGCAGGGAGCTTAAATATTTTCAACATACTGAAAATGTATCTTGTGATCTAGTCTCCTTACTCATTAGCAACAATCTTTCTCTCAAGTTGTCAGTCCTTATCCAGGAAATGAGGACTGATATATCTTGAGAGAAAGCTTGTTGCTAACGAGTAAGGAGATTAGATCACAGGATACTTTTTCAGTACGTTGGAAATTCACCATCAGGAAAAATCAATTATAGGACACTATGAATTAAAGGGATCAAGTTCAAGTTCAAGTTAGCCTTTATTGGCACACATTAACAGTACAAATTATACAATTTTAGGAAACAGTTAAAACACCTATAAAAATCGATGACTCGCTATTGTGCAATTAAAAGCTGATAAGGATGGTATATCTCTAGGAACCTTTGGCGCAGCTTTAACGCCAGAGAAACTTAGCCACCTTCTCAGTGATGTCGGGACCGAGATCTTTTAAAAGTCTGTGGACCTTGAGTGCATCAGAACTTGAACTTGAACCTGGAAAATTAAAGGGATCAGATATGCATGTTAAAACAGCATGCCTTCTGGCTATCCTGTGTAGATAAAACACGGACAGAAAGAAGCAGTAGAAATAAAACTGAATCAATTAATTGTCATAGACTGTGTTTGCTTTTCAAGCATACTCTGGATGTGCAAAACTACCTCATCTTGATGTGTTTCTATTGTTTACTAGTAGAAAGTCCTTGCTTAATGGACTTTGATGGTTGGTGGCTTCTCCAGACTACTTGGGTTTAGCTCCCAACCCACTTACCCAAATAGGGATCACAAGAAGAAACCACCTGGAAATGTAAATCTGGGCAGAAAACAAAAACACCACTGAGTGTGTAAAGCTAGCTGTCCAAAAGGAGCCCTTGGTTGCTACATAAGTGTGCTGTCAGGTTGGGGAAAGGCTGATGCAGAAAAAGTAGCATCTCCAGGTCTGCATCTCTGCTTTTGCTTCCACCCTGCTCAGTTTATATATTTGCAAGCACAGTGTGAGAAGGTAATACTAAAAAATTCACAAGTCTCCAGTAGAAGGAAACTCATAAAAGGCTTGAAATTTCCTCCCGCTTGTGGAAGTGAGGAGTCTGAAATGGATAGAGTATGTGTATTATATGTATGTATGTGTTTGTGTGTATATATATTTGAAAGAGTGAGAGAGATCAGTGCTAATGAGTGAGGAAATCAGATCATGAGATGCTGCGCTTTGTTTGGAAGGGCTCTTGTGGATGTCACCTGCCGGGCCGCACCAGCCCCTGGATCAGCCTTCCAGTCCACTGCATCTCTTCTGCGGCGTCCACAGACCTAAAGCCTTCCAGGCCTCGTGAAAGTATCCACTCTGAAGGGACTGCAGTGAAGCTGCCAGCCAACAGCACTCTCCCCATGAATGGCGATGATCTCATCCCCCAGACGTGCAGGGCTGGGATTATATGAGAACGGAAAATATTTACTGCTGCACCAACAGTGGGGAGAGGGAAGGGCCCTTGACCAGAAGTCTATATGTGCAAAAAAGAAAAAGGAAATTAGTCCTTTGGATATACTACCAGAATGATTTAAAAAAAAACCTATAAGAATGGAAGCCTACCTATGTCAAGAAGAAATCCTTAAAGTCACAGTTTCAAAACTGTGCTACAAGAGGGCTGCAGACGAAGACTCCCGTGAGCCAGAAGTACCCACATATAGAGGAGATTGGCCTGCTGCCTCTCTGTATGATTAATTGTTCTGGTCTTGTTTCTGTGGAACCGGCCTCTACTAAGAGATGGGCAATTCATTCACTCCTGATACAGAAGTGCAGTGGGGTTACCTGCCCTGAAAGGCAGGATGGCTAGAACAATGATGCCTGAAGAAACTCACAGGTGAGCTTCTCTAAGGCCACATGGTTCTCATGCATTCTTCTGATTTGCTTTTAATCCAGAAAAGAAGTGTTGCCTTAGTTATCAAAAGTTTGGGAAGAACTAATTTATAAGGCCATGTGGATTTAAGAGAAACAACTCCCCAAAGAATTCCAGAGCTACATGCTGTGCAAAGCATTCACTCTCTGAAGCACAACATTACATTCTTGATAAATAAAAAATTGGTCTTTGGCTACAGGAAAAGTGAGTCAACTGTCTTCCTTTGGTGACTTTGTGTCCCTTCCACCTATACCTTGCATCTGTTGCATTCCTGCTTCTCTCCTTAGAGGGAGTAGAGGGAGTATTGCCGGCTGACAGGAACATCATGGACTTGCAAGTCAGCCACAGATGTTCCTGGAATTGTTTGGACTTAGTTTGCATTGCAGATTCATACTCGGTTTTGTTTTGCTTGCAAAAATTATACCTTATCTGGAATCAGCTATGATTTTGGAGTAATTGCACAGTAATGTTTCCACTTTATAACTGCACACTGCCATGGATACTCATGCACTGGAACAGAGGGATACCTGGCAAAATGGTAGCACATCTGTGTGTGTGTGTTAAGTGCCATCAAACTGCTTCCAACTTATGGCAACCCTATGAATTAATGACGTTCAAAACATCCTGTCATTAACAGCCTTGCAAACTGAGGGCCATGGCTTCCTTGATTGAGTCATGTTGGTCTTCCTCTTTTCCTGCTGCCTAGCATTATTGTCTTTTCCAGCTAATCTTGTCTTCTCATAATAGGACCAAAGTACAATACCCTCGGTTTAGTCATTTTAGCTTCAGGCTTGATCTAATCTAGAACCCACTTATTGGGCTTTTTGCCAGTCCATGGTATCCATAAACTCTCTGCCAATTCCACATTTCAAAAAATTTGACTTTCTTCCTGTCAGCCTTTTTCATTGTCCAACTTCCACACCCATAGATAGTAATTGGGAATATCACAGCATGAATTATCTTGATCTTGGTCACCAGTGACACATCCTTATACTTGTCTTTTCTATCTCTTTCATAGTTGCCCTTCCCAGTCTCAATCCCCTTCTTATTTCTTGGTTGCAGTCAGGGGTCCTGAGATGGGGGGGCTGGGTTGACAAAATTTGGGGGTTCCAAGTCTGCTGGAGGGCCCCTGGAGCCAGTGTCATGCTGTATTCACAGAATGCATTTTTGAGGGTTTTTTTCTAGTGTAATTCTAACTGCAGCCAATAGGAGTGCAGGGAAGTCAGAGCACAGTAAAGAGTTTTCTAGGAGCCTGATGGAAACCCTTGCTTCTTAGATCCTGCTAAACCCATCAGTCAAGCCAGCACTGGATCAAGGCAAGACTAGCCAGGAGAAGCTACAGTCAGTGCCAAGATGCAGCCTCCTAACAAGGTCGTTCTCTCCAATGCTTGTGAATCAAAACCTGATTAACAGGAAACAGAGAGTGAGTATAAATGGGCAGTTTTCAGAATGGAAGGTGATAAGCTGTGGGGTACCACAGGACTTGGAACAAGGCCCGGTGCTTTTTAACTTGTTCATTAATGATTTGGAGTTGGGAGTAAGCAGTGAAGTGGCTCAGTTTGCAGATGACACTAAGTTGATCAGGGCGATGAGAACCAGGGAGGATTGTGAGGAGCTCCAGAGGGATCTGTCAAGGCAGGGTGAGTGGGTGTCAACATGGCAAATGAGATTCAATGTGGGCAAGTGCCAAGTAATGCAAATTGGAGCCAAAAATCCCAAAAAAATAAATGCACACTGATGGGGTCTGAACTGGCGGTAACTGACCAGATGGGGAGAGATCTTGGAGTCATGGTAGACAATTCACTGAAAATGTCAAGTCTGTGTGTGACTGCAATAAAAAACTCAAATGCTATGCTGGAGATTATTAGGAAAGGTGGTGCAGCCTCATGTGGAATACTGTGTACAATTCTGGTCACCGCACTTCCCAAAAGATATTATAGCAACAGCAGTTTATAAGGGATACTAAAAGATTGTTGAATTGTTGGTACATAGAAATTGAGATATTAATTGAATTACATAAATTCAATTGTTTATTTGATTTGTAATTTTCGTCATTTTTCATGGTGTGTATATTTTGTTTGACAACTTCCAGATGATGGCTGGATATCTCCCACTATTACAACTGATCTCCAGACAACAGAGATCAGTTCACCTGGAGAAAATGGCCGCTTTGGAAGGTGGACTCTATGGCCTTATACCCCGTTGACGTCATCCCTCCCCCAAACCCACCCTCCTCAAGCCCCACCCCCCAAAATCTCCAGGTATTTCCCAACATGGAGCTGGCAACTCTAAGCAGGGTCGGTTGAGAGATTATGACTAGCCTAAGGTCACTTGAAAACTTTGGGCTGAACCCTATTGAAATCTGGTACTCTACCCACGATATCTCATGGAATCTTATGAAATGCTCAGGGCAACCCAGTGAGAATAGAGCCCTTGCCAAATTGGATTTTACAAGCCAACACCCTAGTACAGGTGGCCAATGTACAGAAATAGCTCCAGAAACCATTGAATGACTTTGTACTGTTCTCTCCTATGCCTTTTAACCCAGAAGAACCACAATGTTGACTTTTTAAAGAGGGGACACTTGTGGGGGGAGGGCAAGAATCCAGGATAGTCAAGGCCTGGGAGATGAAACAAAAGGGGAAAGTGGAAACACATGCAACTCCAGCTAATCACAAATTTGATTGCAAACCAGGAGATGCTGAAATGGGGTCATCTGGAATTATACAGACAGGCCTGGATGCTTTCCAGCCTCTGTTGTAAACAGCTAATGAGAAAGAGCAGGCGGTAAGGTGTGTTTGTATGTTCTCCGTCTACTTCCCTCCCTCAGAGGCAAGATTTTCTCTGTTTTTCTTTCCTTTTACTGACTGAGCTGTCCTATTAATATGTTTTCTTCTTTGCTGAAGAACTCTGGCTGTCCCACCTTATTAAAGGTGTAAAGGTAAAGGTTCCCTTGCTCGAAAGCCAGTCGAGTCCAACTCTAGGGTTGCGGTGCTCATCTCCGTTTCAAAGCCGAAGAGCCAGCGCTGTCCAAAGACGTTTTCGTGGTCATGTGGCCGGCATGACTAAACACCAAGGCGCACGGAACGCTGTTACCTTCCCACCGAAGTGGTACCTATTTATCTACTTGCAATTTCTTGCTTTCGAACTGCTAGGTTGGCAGGAGCTGGAACTAGAGACGGGAGCTCACTCCATCATGCGGCAACTCGGGTCTCAAACTGCTGAACTACTGACCTTCCACAGCCTGCAGTTCAGCATCTTAACTTTACTACAGGATAATATTTTGGCTGTTTGCTCAGCCCAGGAACCTGAGGGAAGGATTGGTAGCCCCCTTTAACTTTAATGGCACTTGAGATGTTTTTATATTCCAAATTAACAAAATATTTTATTCAACATAGAGGGGAAGGGTCAGGTGAAACCAGGGGGGAAATTTCTGAGGTAACTAGATATAGATAACTCTGAGGTAAAATCAGTACATGTATAGACTTTAGTTCTTATGTTTCCAGCTAATGAGAGTTTCTTAAGCTTTTCAGACTAAAATCTTTATGTTGAGAGGCTTTTGTTCCAGTGTTTTCCCCAAACACTTCAGTATACAAGTTTTCTCAGACTCTTTTGGTTTCCAGAAGGTGAGTGCACTCTTTCTAGTACCCAAACCCCTTCTCCTGAAACACTGTTACTCATCTTGAGTTTTTAACTGATTCTTAAGTTCCCTCTACAGGCAGTTTCTAACCACACCAGACCCAGGAGCCACCAGAGCTAACTCCCTGTTTGACTGGATAGGGAATTCTCTCTCTAGAATATCTATCCCCTTTCCTTGGCCCCACTGGCCAAACTTCCTTGCCAACTTTCCCCTAGTTCTCCTGTCTGTGTTAAAACTGCTCACAGTCAGGGCCGAATTCTGAAACTGTCAATCCTCGACTCTTCTCAGCTATGGTATCCAGTTCAGAAGTCTTTCTCTGCTCAGCTGATGCTAACCAATCAGATCCCTCAGAACAGCCTGTCACTCAGGGCTCTTTGGTTCTGTGAAGAATTAACCCTTTGCAGTCCTTTATCCGTTTACACAGCACTTCTAAAGCTTTTAAAAGTGCAGTCCATCACATCTTCTAGGAATATTTTCATTTAGGGCAAATTATAAACCTTTCCTAAGAAATTCAGGATCAGACCTTATGTACAAAGTGATGCTGCTCCCTTGAAGAGAGAGAATATGCTCCAAGCTCTGCAGAATGCAGTGGTATGCCTGCTGACTGTGCTGCCTGTGCAGGCACACATTCAGCTGGTGCTATGCCAACTGCACTGGCTACCAGTTGGTACTGGGTCCGCTTTAAGGTATTGGTATTAACTTTTAAAGGCCTGCATGGCCTGGGACTGACATATCTAGGCCGGGAAGGTGGGATAAAAATCTAACAAATAAATATAAATAAATAAATACCTGAAGAACTGCCTTTCCCCATATGTGCCCCACAGAGCTTTGTGCTTTGCGAATCAAGACCTGCTGGTAATTCCCCAGCCCAAGGGATGTCTGCTTAGCCTTGACCAGGGCCAGGGCATTTTCGGGTGGGACATGCTCCCACCTAAGGTCCGGGCCGTGAGGGATTTGCGACCATTCCACAGGGCCCGCAAAACAGAGCTGTTCCACCAGGCCTTTGGCTGAGGCAGCAGGCATCCAGTCTCGGCCTCCCCTGCCGAAGCCCAGGTTAAGACGTTTGAGAGACCAATGGCACCAGCTGGAAACCTCTGTATGAGGATAAATAGTGCACTTAGTTTTAATTTATGTTGTTTTAAAATTGTTTTAATTGTTTATATCTATACTTTGTATGTTTGCACTTTTGATATGTTCTGCTAATGTGCTGTGATACACCCTGAGCCCGCTTGTAAGAAGGGGGGGGAATATAAATTTGAATAAATAAATAAATAAAAGTTAGAATTTTTGTTCATATAACCATATTATACCATCAATAGAATGGCAACATAAAGGTCAGTCTTGTCATGAACTGAGAAAAAATAATTGCTGGGGGACAGAGATATTTCAGGTGGTGGGTGATATTTCTGGGTCCACCTATAAAAACCACCAGCATAAGGAATGTCTTAAAACAACTTTAACATGAAGAACAACTAAAACATCTTGTACAGCAGCAGCCTCTTAGCCTTGTTGTAGAACTCACTGAAGCCGTCATCTTGGAGCATGTCCTCAAAGTAACAGTTCCCTAGCACTGTTAAATATAAGGGAACATCTCTAGTAGCAGCCTGTCAAGTGGTTCTCCAAGTGGAACTGCCGGCTGTAAGTGGGCACCAGGAAGAACATTGTCAGGTACACTGTTGGGAACCAGCATTTTAGGAGAATAAACACCTTTGTGTCCCAAACTGCTGGGCTCCATCCATGCTAGTCTCCACCCTAAGGTTGCCAACTCCAGCTTGGGAAATTCTTAGAGATTTGTGGGTGGTGTCTGGGAAGAGCAGAATTAGGGGAAAGTGATGCCATGGAGCCCACACCTTCCAAAACTGACATTTTCTCTAGGGGAACTGATCTGTGTAGTCTGGAAATAAGGTATAATTCTGGGAGAACTCCAGTCCCCACGTGGAGGTCAGTAATTCTACTTCGCCTCTCAACCAACTCTGGGTTGGAAAATTCATGGAGATTTGTAAGCAGAGTTTAGGGAAGGTAAGGAGTTCAGTAGGAACATGATGCCATAATATCCACTCTCCAAACCTGCCATTTTCTCCAGGGGAACTGATCCCAGTAGTCTGGAGATCAGTTGTAATTCTCAGAGATCTCCAGGCCTCACCTGGATGCTGGCAACTCTACTCCATCTGCAAGCACTGACCAGGTACCACAATTCTACTTTTAAAAGCTGGCAGCCTTAATTCTACCAGCTACTCGCATTACCTGCTGGAAGAGAACACGTTCTGATTATCACCAGTTATGTATGTTTCCCCTTTAGAAACATACAGAGGCTCGCTAAAGAAAGCTTACTATTGATGCTCTGATCTTACTGCTTAAAGAACTGGGAGACCAAGTATCCTTGCATACCAAGACAAACATCATCAAAACTGGAAGAGAACACGTTCTGATTATCACCAGTTATGTATGTTTCCCCTTTAGAAACATACAGAGGCTCGCTAAAGAAAGCTTACTATTGATGCTCTGATCTTACTGCTTAAAGAACTGGGAGACCAAGACAAACATCATCAAAAGACTACACTTGGCTTTGATGTCAATCAGCCACGACTTGCTTGCCAATTACAAAGAAAATGGGGAGGGGGAGAGGAATGGGCATGGCTATAAATTAAAACTGCAACAAAAACTTAAAGGAAGTCTTAAATCTTTAAGAAGAACTAAAAATGAATAATGGCCCCAGTTAGTTTATGGCATTCAGAGTAACCTCAGCCTGAAAAGCAGAAGTTTTATTGCAAGTTTTATTTCACTCTGAAGGGCACCAGCAAGCAAGGATAGGTGATAACTTTAAATTAAAAAGAGATCCAGAATGAAATGCAGCTGTGACAGATGGTCCTGGCTCTCTGACTTGTTGCATGCCTACTCAGAAGTAAGTTCTGTTTAGTTCAATGGGAATTACTCTGTAATAAGTGTGATTGAGATGGCCCTGTTAGGCTAGATTTGGGTCCAGTAGCAGCACCTTAGAGACCAACAACATTTTCAGGGTATGAACTTCCAAGAGTCAAAGCACCCTTCATCAGATACCCCGAAAAGCTCATACCTAGAAAATCTTGTTAGTCCTTAAGGTGTTACTGGACTCATATTTAGCTCTTCTATTGCAGACAAAAAAACAACAACTACCCTCTGAAACAGGGGTGGCCAAACTGTGGCTCTTTCACACATATTGTGGAGCTCCCAGCAGGGCGGATGAGTAAGCAAAAGGGAGGCATGTTTTCCCAATTGGTCTTCCCTTCCCTAGCAAGGGTGTAGACTTTCCAATTTCCCGGGGGGGGGGCTGGGGCTGGGCCAGAGGCATTGCTTTGCTAGGAGCAAGGGTGGCTCCCGGGGGAGGCTGAGCACCTTCCTGAAAATTTCGGCGGGGGCTAACGCCCCGCCGCCCCCACGAAGATTACACCTATGTTCCCTAGCCAGTGTTCCCCTCCCTGGGTATGCTTGAGATGGGGGGAGCAGAGAAAGAAAGCAACTTTAACTTTAAATGGGTTCTTAAACCCTCCCCATGCCCCCATGCCACCCGGCTTGGCTTGGGGAAGGGATTTAAAGAGACTTCTCCAAGCTGGCAGGTGGGGGGGGGCATGGGGGTCTTGGAAGATGCATTTAAATTTGCTTTCTTTCCACCTCTCCCTCCCTCCATCTATTTGCTTTCTTTCCACTTTCTTTCCACTTTCTTTCCACCTTTCTTTCCTTCTCTCTCTCTCTTTTTCCCCTCCCTCCCTCTCTAAAGTTAAATATCATTATCAATATCTGTTTTTACCCCTTTTGTTTTTATTTTTTGGCAGTCTCATTTAATGTTAATAGCAAATTTGCATATTTTTCAATAAAATGTGTGAGTTATATTTGTTCATGTGTTGTGGCTCTCAAACATCTGACATTTATCTCTTACGTTAAGCAAGTTTGGCCACCCCTGCTCTGAAACTATCCACTGATAGGCTATAATACTATGCATACTTGCTTGGGAAGAACTTCTGAGTAAACGTGCCTAGAACTGAGCTACACAAAAAGTGTAGTGTGGCATTCTTAGCTATCATAGTGACAATATAAACAATAGAGTTGGAAGTGGAGTTGCCAGGCACATCCCTGGAACTCCTGGGAGACTTTAGGGAGCAGGGCGGAAAAGATGTTGACACATTGACATCACTTCCAGCTAAACCCTGGAAGTGATGTTCTCAACGCTCTATGGTTTTACTGAGGACAAAACCCTAGAGCGTCAATGATATCTCTTCCAGGTTTTAGTTGGAAGGGATGTTAACATGTTGAGAACATCTTCCCTCTCTCTCACCCCTGCCACTCATTTGAGCAGCAGCGGGGGGCTGGGAGGTGGGGCAGAAGATAAGTAGGTAAGATGGCTATCTAAGCTGGAAGCACTGCTAGAAGCCAATGTGATGTAGTGGTTAGAGTGTCAAACCAAGATCTGGGAGAGACCGAGGTTTGAATCTCCACTCTGCCATGAAAGCTCATAGGGTGACCTTGGACCAGTCCCACACTCTCTGACTGAAACTACCTCACACGGTTGTTGTGAGGATACAATGGAAGAAAGGAGAACAATCTAAGCTACTTTGGGTCCTGGTTAGGGGAAAGGCGTGATATAAATAATGTAAATAAATAAATAAATAAATAAGATGTAGTATGGTATGGCAGGAAGCAGGAAGTAGAATGGAAGAGATTTGGCCTAAGCAAAGTCCCATTTACTGAGTGCTGCAGCATTTCATTTCCATTTATTAATAAGTGTCTATTTAGCTCATAGGCTTTTGGACAACACGAAGTTATATCAAAGAATTCGAAACAAATCCCCAAACTAAACATCCTTGTAGTCTCCAAAATTTACACTAACTGTGGCTTCTCAGCCATTTGGGTAAGGGCTAATTGAGATGTGATGGGATTCCCCAGGTTTGTTCACATTTTAAAAGTGAGTTCCCAGCTGGTAACTCCTTTAAACTGCAATATGGGGTCCAAATTCTGTTTGGGACCACCACAGCGGGGGGTGGGGAGGAAGGGACCCTGCTTTCCCCAGTGCCATTTTCATCCCCAAAACAGCACCGGGGGCATGCAGGCAAATAATGCCTCAGCAATGTTTCAGGGAGGAAAAACTGGGGGTGGGGGAAGCAGGATCCCCTCCTTCTTCACACACCACACTGGCCACAACCTGAAGTGGGGCCCTTAGGAGTAGTTTAAAGGAGTTTCCAGCCAGGAGCTCACTTCTAAAATGGTGGTGGTTTCAAACTTTAATTGTAATCAGTTGCTTGACACAATATGTCACCTCCCCTCTGGTTCTCTGGCTGGTTCTGAGATGTGCAAAGAGATGAGTGGTAGTCGTCAACCTATTATTTAAGGACTGTTGCATTCTTTTTATTTCTGTTACTTTTGGTAAGAATCATGCCTATATTCCTTAAAACAGAATTAAAATGTTCTTAGGTGGTCAACTACTAAGGAAATCTATCTTCTCCCCCAGGAGGAAAGAGACATTAGCCTTGCAGTGACAGAGGGCATTTCCATTTTCCAGACTCTATTCTGGAAAATTTACAGAGAGGAAACTGTAATCTCCATTGTGAAATTCACAGATCCTCCTGTGTTTTCTCAAAAAGTCTTGCTGAATCCAGTGGAACTTCCTCTGAAACAAACATGCAAAGGATTGCAACTTATTTGACAACAAAATTACAGTGTTGGGATGCAAATTCTGCATTTTAATTTCCTGCACTTGAATATGTGGTTTTGAATTAATTTTATTTTGCTGCATTTGTTTTAACATTGAGTTTTCTCCCTTGTTATGTCCTTCTAGTTCTTTTAGGACATGAGGGACTTTAAACCTACTTACCTTTCTTCACTGCCCTTATTTTTTTAAAAAAAAGTTATTTGAATTGCATTCTCTTTCAGTTTCTTTAATACTGAAAACACGTCATATTTTTGTCATTCAACAGAATGCAGAACTCTTTGGGGAGTAGTTAAGAGCATGGCATTGTATTGCTGATTCATTCCCAGCATATTCCCCCCCCCCCCAATAACCTCAAGTTTTTCTCTGCTGCCCTTCTCCTTTGTGGCCCTCCCCCCCTCCAGTCTGTATCTGTGCCTGTGGTTTGTAATTCAGCCTCATGCAAATCTCTTACATGAATCTTGATTTATTTATATCGACCCAGTTTTCTCATTTATGAAAAGGTATTTATACTGAGGTTTTAATCTGGCTGTTATCTTCCAAAGAATCCAAGATCCCTCTTAAGTTTTGTACCAGCCACAAATTTGGTCAGCACAATCTCCAGTCTACATTCCTTGATACTAATGAATAGGGATATTGAATGGCAATGGACCAATAAATGAACGGAGGAAACCCGATACAGGGGCCAATCTCCAGCTGTACTCATTTTGCAGTTAGTGGCTGAAGAGTAGGAGTAGGAATGGTTATGCTGACTCGACCTTGGGTTATGCTGACTCGACCTTGAATCATCAGTTTCTAAAACCTGGGTCAACTAAGGGACAAAGCCAACTTCCACTGTGATGTTAAATGGTCCATTTCAGCAGCTGGGAATATAGAACTACTTCCATTCGTATTTAATCTGAAAGCAATAAGGAAGCAATTAAGAAATAAAAGAACTTTCTTGGGACAAGCTCCTGCACGAAAATTTGCATCTAGAGGATGGATAAAGGCACGATTCGCATATATGTAGTACAGCTAAAAGCTGTATAATCAGGACAGGATCCCTGTCCTGAACATCCACAGATTTTCCTTTGGAGTCAGGAAGGGGAGACGCAAAACAAATTAGAGAGCAAAGAAAAAAACAAACTGCCCAGTAGCTCCTCCTTGGCTATATCCTTTGGCTCCTCCTCCTCCTCCTTTGGCAACATCCGCACATTATTGGATATTGTATTACTGTCTGTGGCAATCATTTGGAACCAGATTGTCTTGTCCACATGGGAGAATCCAGTTGTGAATGACTGCTATAGAAGAGAAATGATGGTGTAATACCCAGGAATATGTGGATCCAGCCTTTGACTGCTGTCCCCTGCAGCTTCCTCTGGCTGTTGTTGGGGGAAACTCTAACCTGGTAAATGATAATGTGGTGCCTTCCAGGCCACACAGGTAACATCTCCAACATAAAGAGACCACAAGTGATTGTAGGGAGAAGAAAGTCTATCCGATGTGTGATTATTGGAAGGACTACAACCTAGCAGTTCGAAAGCAAGAAATTGCAAGTAGATAAATAGGTACCACTTCAGTGGGAAGGTCACAGCATTCCGTGCGCCTTGGTGTTTAGTCATGCCGGCTACATGACCACAGAAATGTCTTCGGACAGCGCTGGTTCTTCGGCTTTGAAACGGAGATGAGCACCGCAACCCTAGAGTCGGATTTGACTGGCTTTCGAGCAACGGAACCTTTACCTTTACCTTTACAAACTGGAAATGTATGCCAGGCATAATCATCATCATTGACAGCTACCTCACAGTAGAAGACTTGGGAAGACTGCCTGATTGTTTCCCCCAATAGAAGCATATCAGTACGTACAGTGATTTTTAAATATGTATTAGGAAGACTGCCCAAATGTTGCACATACCTTATGATGACTGCAAACAGCATAGGTTAAAGATATTGTCTGCAAACACCCTTTGTTTTTATAATACGAAAGAGAGACAGAAATTATTGAGGATAATGTGAGCTACAAGCACAGAGATCACACCGCTCTTTTTTGTCTTGTTTGCTTCCCAAGCCTCTTGGTCAGCTCCGCAGCTTGGTGCGACTCCTTTTCTGTGACAAGATCAGGCAGACATTGGCATGGGAAATTCTTTTTAGTGGCTGAGCTGAAAAGAGACTCCAGATGAGTCAGAATTCAGTTTGGGGGGGGCGAGGGGGATGGGGGAGTATGAGCCCTTGGTGGTTAAGAACCAGAGACCAGTCCAGACATATATCCCCCCCCCACAACCAAGCATCAGATTTACAGATTGTTCTCCTCCTTTCTTGTGGCTCTTGCTTATCAGGGAAGGGTGCAACGTACAGAGGACTGACTAAGCTCCCAGCCAAGAGAAGCTTTGCATGGCTCCTGCTGGCTGGCTAAGGCTTCCCGCCAAGCATTCAGGGTCTGGATTAGGAAGATCTTTTAACCGCAAAACAGCTCCATGGGCTTTCATGCCTTTGTCGACAAAAGCCAACCTCTGCAGTGGGCCTGTTCTCGTGACATAAATACCAGACATATATTAGTGTGTGTGTGTGTGTGTGTGTGTGTGTGAAATGTTAATTCTGCAGTTATAATTAATAAGTGCTGTCGAGTTGCAGCTGACTTACGGCAACCCCTCATGGGATTTCCAAGGCGAGAGATGGACAGAGATGGTTCTGCCATGGCCTTCCTCTGTGAAGCAACCCTCGTCTTCCTCGGTGGTCTCCCAATCCAACTACTAACCAGGGCTGACCCATTTAGCTTCCAACCTCTCATGAGCGCAGGCTGGTCTGGGCTACTCAGGCTACTATTATAGTGTTTAATAAAGAAACATTTACTCCATGACACCAAAAAAGTAACTAGTAATAATAATATTCTTGTGTAACAATTATCCCAAATCGCTGTAAGGTTATCTGTCGGTCTGATCTACTACTGAACTGTTTTGCTGGTTTGGACAGCTCAGAAGGAGGTGACCTATTGAGCAGTTGCGTGCGTAGTCGTTGGAGGGTCAGATGAGGATCCAGGACTCCCAGGTTTGAAATCCCCACTATGGGACGCTCTCTGGGTGACCTTGGGCTAGTCCAGGGGTGGCCAGACTGTGGCTTGGGAGCCACATGTGGCTCTTTCACACATATTATGCGGCTCTTGGATGGCTGGGGAAGTGAAGGGGAGGGCATGCTTCCCCGATCGGTCTTCCCTTCCCCAGCCAGTGTTCTGCTTCCTGGGTAGGCTTGGGGGGGTGGAGCAGAAAAAGAAAGCAACTTTAACTTTAAATGCATTCTCCAAGCACCCCCCACCCTCGCTGGCTGGCTTGGAGAAGGCATTTGTCTCTTAAAATCCCTTCTCCAAACCTAGCCAGCTGGCTTGGGGACGTGTGGGTGTGTGTGTGTGTTGGAGAACACATTTATAGTTAAAGTTGCTTCCTTTCCACCTCTCCCTCCCTCCCTCCCTCCCCATTTCTTTGGTTTCATTCCACCTCTCTATTTCTTTTCCCCTCCCTCCTTCCCCCATCTATTTGCTTTCTTGCAATGTCTTCTTTCTTTCTCTCCCTTCCTCCCTCCCCTCCCTCCCCCATCTATTAACTTTCTTTCCACCTTTCTTTCGCTTTCTCCCTTTCTTCCTTCCTCTCTTCCTTCCTTCCTTCTCCCTCCCCCTCCCTATTTGCTTTCTTTGTCTCTCTCTCTTTTGATTTCTTTCCACCTCTCTCTCTCTCTCCCTCCCTCTCTCTCTCTTAGACAAATAAATATCATCATCAATATCTGTTTTTACCCCTTTTGTTTTTATTTTTGGCAGTCTCATTTAATGTTAATACAGAACAAATTTGCATATTTTTTCAATAAAAATGTGTGTGTAATATTTGTTCATGTCTTGCAGCTCTCAAACATCTGACATTTATGCTATGTGGCTCTTACATCAAGCAAGTTTGGCCACCCCTGGGGTAGTCCCTCTCCTTCAACTTCAGGACTGTGCACAAGCATTCATGAGCTGATGGAACTAGATATCAGGGGACAACCTTGTGTCTGTGGCCCCACTCCTTCGTGCCCATCCCATTTTAGCATTTTTAAAAACATTACGGCTCACCAACCTGGGGCATTCTTTAGATTTCACTGCCTGGCATCATGAAATGGAGAGCCACTGTTACATTTGGCAGAGATGAATGATTATGGCAAGGGAGTAAAATGGGGGGGGGAGCTGCTGAGGGGGCTGGAATGACAAAATGGGGCAGAGGGAGAGAAGTTAATGAAGCTCGGTAGTACAGTATCAAGCATAAATTGATTTTATTTTTAGCTTTCCAAGCCCTGGCCCCACAAAAGTTTCTTAATTACCATATTCTTTCACTGTTCAATGAAACCCAGATGGCGTTTCTGTGCTGTGGGCCAGGAATTTAATAGGGCTTCATGTATGGTGGTACATCATAGAAATAAAAACATGGAAATTATTTTTAAAGAACAGTCCTG
>NW_015173701.1:209958-236286 GCF_001447785.1 Gekko japonicus | reverse complement strand
CTCGGAGCCAATGTGTGTGTTCTGAGGGGGGAGGGATGAGTGAATGTTTTCATTTGGAGTGTCAGGGCAGCACATGGAGATGCCATCATCGATCTGGAGGTTTTGCACAACTTTCTCCTCAACACTGTGGAACCTGACCAAGAGCTGGTGTCCAGCCAAGCTGTCCAAAAAGGGGGTGAGGGGAGAACGAGGAGGCAAAGGGAGCCCATAACCTCCTGGAAGGGGTGCAGGGACTGGCACAGGGTATAAAAGCTGCCTGTGAAGCAGGCTGAAGAGGAGAGCTAGACTGTGCAAGCTCTGGCTACGAGTCAGGGGGTGGTGGGATCAGTCGGTTTACCAACCTCCCCATGGGGCCTGAAGTTCTCCCAGATTACACTTGAACTCCAGGGCACAGCAATCCGTTCCCCAGGAGGAAATGGCAGCTTCAGAGGGTGGACTCTGTGGCATCACATCCCCACAGATCTCCTGCCTCAGTTCTGCCCTTGCCAGGAACCACCCCAGAATCTTCCAAGCCAGAGTTGGCAACCCTCAACCAGGCTGAAGCGTTCCTCGATCTTTCCCATGGGAGCCATTTTCAGGGACTGAATTATTTAAGATACTGGCATGCGCACCTTACTCCCAACTGGGACCCACTGGGATCATTCATGCTCCTGTCATGCACCATGTAGAAAACAGCATCAAAAACGCCAAGGGAAGACCATCAAAGATTATATACACTTGAAATGTCTGAGTAGGTGATATATACTGAATAAGTGTTTAAATCACAAATGTAATTGAGTGTACCTGTCATGCATCCCCATCCTCTACTAACTGAAGCCGGTGGTACAAAGCATCCATTCAGCAAGGCCCAGTTCCCTGTCCTGTGAGTTTCTTGCAATGTCCACCTCCTGCTTAAAGAGACTTCATGCACGCCTGGCATTCTTAATGCGGGTCAGCATTCTCAGGCAGCTGCCCAGGGGCCCCCCTCCCCCCATGGCCACCCAACAGGGCTTGCTGCCAATGCCTCCCAGCCAGGATTCCTGTCAGCACCACCTTTTCAGCAGCTGCAAAGATTGGCTCCCCTGGAGGACGGGACCCCTCCTCCTCCCCCTCCCCCTCAGCAAGAGGGTCACACTTGGGCAGGTGTTAGGTCTGCTCTTTGGCACTAGATGGTCACACCTGGATGAGCGAACAAGCGAGGGAAGTGGCTGGAAGTGGCTGCCCAGAGAGGAGGGCAAGGGAAGGAATGGAAGGCACAGCAGCAAACGCCCATACCAGCCGGCATTCTCTGTGGCGAGGGACTGCGGCTCTTTGCTGTCCCCAGCCCCAGAGTAACCTGGTGAAGATCTGTTCACAAGCCAAAGAATTGAACTAAATTATTTATTACAGTGCAAGTCTAGCCCTCACAAGCCAAACAGTTTCTGGCCACGAGATGTTTTAACAGCAACAGGCGTAATTATGGCAGAACAAGAACAAGCAGGAAGTTCACCAGTGAGATCAGGAGGCATCTATACCCAAAAACTCATGTGGCAAGGCTCTAAGTTACGTTCTCCTGCCATCACCACCACCATATCTATATCTCGTGGTCCAGTCATACGACCCTTGGGTGAGTCTCCAGTGGCTTATTTCCGCTGGCGGATAAGAAAGTCATGTTTGACCACAGCACAAGCCCGCTTTAGGCCTCTCTGTCTCCCTTCTTGCCCAGTCAAAGAGCTACCCAATGGTCATTGAAGGCCCCCCCCCCCAATGTCAGCACTGCAGAAGCATGCAGATGGTGACACAGAACTCACAGGAATGCATGGCTCTTACGCACATGCCATTAACGGGAAACAGTGCTCTGTATGGCAGCTGTGCATGCAGCCCCTGGAACCACTTTTAGGTTCCCACAAAAAGCACTGACTGAGAGTGTACAGACCCCCCAGTGGGGGTGCCAGTTCTCACAAATGATGTTACCATCAGACTGCAAAGCCAAGTAGCTTAACTCTGCAGCTGCACAGTCCCATTATAAGGGTGGTCATAAGTAGCAACTGGCCCCAACAGGTAGTAGGTTGTCCTGTTACCTGCAAGGAAACTGAATGAGCATTTTACCAGTCTTTTGTGTCTGCTCAGTTACTGTCTGTGTGGGGAAAATACCTTGGGAGTGGAATCACAAGTACATCTGTCCCCAAAATTCCAAAAGAAACCCAAAACCCAAAAACCCACTGCATGGGGGGAAAAACACTTCAACCATTTCCCCAAATATTTTTCTGTCACACACACACTATGGGCAATGGAAACACTCTTTTTTGAAATATCTAATGGTGTGTGTGTGTTTTAAAACATTAACATAGCCTCATATCCTATGAGCCAATTCATAAGAACATAAAAGAAGCCAATGTTGGATCAGGCCAAAGGCCCATCCAGTCCAACACTCAGTCACACAGTGGCCAAAAATACCAGGTGCCATCAGGAGGTCCAGCAGTGGGGCCAGGACACTAGAAGCCCACCCACTGTTGCTCCTCCCCCAAGCACCAAGAATACAGAGCATCCCTTGCCCCAGACTGAGAGTTCCTATCTATACCTTGCGGCTAATAGCCACTGATGGACCTCTGCTCCATATGTTTATCCAATTCCCTCTTGAAGCCGTCCATGCTTGTAACCACCACCACCTCCTGTGGCAGTGAATTCCATGTCTTCATTACTCTTTGGGTGAAGTACTTCCTTTTATCCATTCTAACCCAACTGCTCAGCAATTTCATTGAGTGCCCATGAGTTCTTGTATTCATACATTACATAGCAGCATAAAGGCATCTTTCACACATTCAGAAATTACACCACAAAGGTAATATATGAATCAGTTCTTACCTTATAGAACCCTTCTGTCCACTCTTACATGTTTTCAAACAGCCTTTGAAATCAGCAAGCTTCATTACTGATTAGGGCCAAATGCCCTGATCCAGCTTTAGCAACACATAAAAAAGCACTTAATTGCATCAGAATGTCAGTGGAGATATGCATGTGGATACACGTGCAAATGCACTTCCCATTGAATGCATTGTGAAAGACAGATGAATATGGATGCCCAACTTACACTAGGATTCCTGCTTCTACACCCAGATCGCTTCCTCTCAAGAGGTTAAAGATGTTTAGAGCAGAGTTCCCCAACATGGCCCCTGAGGGGGTCAAAGCACCCACCACCAGTGTTCCCTCTAAGCTGAGTTAGTGTGAGCTAGCTCACAGTTTTTAGCCTTCAGCTCACAGAGGGCTCCAGAGCAAACTAGTTTATGCAGCAGCCAAATTGCTCACTCACAGCTTTAATGGCAGGAGCTCACAAAGCAGGATTTTTGCTCACAAGATTCCACAGCTTAGAGGGAGCATTGCCCACCACTACTTCCCCTGGCGGCCACCAAGCTTTTCAGAAGTTGGGCTGGACCATTGTAAGGCAGGGCTTGTTACTGGCTGCCCTCATTCAAAGGAAAGGAGTTTCCACAGGTGTCATAGCAGCCTCCATCACTGGAGGATCAGAGAGACTGGTAACCCCCTGGACATTCCTTAGCCAGTGTGTGGTTCCATTCTGCTTTTGGACCTGACTGACTGTTGCGATGAGCTTCTTTTGCAAAGCAGAGAGAGAGCTTTGCTCTCATCTTAAGCATCCAGGGAGGTGGGCTGTTGCATGACGTGGGATAAAAGTTCAGGGATCGAAGCCCGCCTTCTCCTTCTCCAGGCTTGCTGTCCTCCCAGTGGCTGGGCCATGTTTGCAACCAAAGCATACATAATACTAACCTTGACAGACCAAAAGCCAGATTCTGAATAAGGCAGCTTCATGTGTTCAGCATGGTTGGTCTGTGATTCTTTTGCAAAGTGAGAAGCATTGCCTTTGGCTCCGCCTCCTGCAGCAGACATTTTGGGATGGTACTCACCACCATTTTGGATGGTGCTTTCAAAATTCCAAAGGTGCCCACAAGCTCAAAACGCTTAGAGGCCCCTAGTCTGGAGGTGCTGGCTCAAGAAGTTCTTTTTTCAGCTTCTCTTTTAAGGCAGCCCCTGCTTGCATCAAGATACCATTTTAACTAGAGCAGGAACTGATCTGCACCCCAAAAACTCTCCTATAGATTCTCCTCTGTGTTTGTTAACAATGAATATCCCTCAGATATTTTCTGACTACCCAATAGTCACGGAATATTATCTGTATTTGAAACATGTAAGCTCAGGCCCCCCCCCCCCCCATGTCTTTTGTTTTTGCAGTTTTGGTTAGTGTGCCAGAATTTGATAGTTAGCACACCATGAAATTTAAACTTGGACTATGGTTAACAGTATGTATGCTTTCTGTCACTTACATACATGGGGCTTGATCCAGCCAACTTTTCCTCTGATGAAAGTAGATGGAAAGGTCTCCCTTGACCATGCAAAAAGGCTATGTTGGGGATCATGGGACAGGCATGGACAAAAGCTATGTGGAAGAGGGACTGTAGTAAGGAGGAGAATTAGGCAAGATTGAGCAAAAAAGCTGGCCAGATCCAATCATGGTCTAAAATATATGTTTGCCATTGCATAACATTTGAAGAGGCCAGTAAAGTGAAGTCAGTGACAGAGAGATGTCAAATAGTCATGATCCATTAGTTTCTTTTGTAACATGGTTGCGACATAAGCCAAGACTGCAATTTTGTTTCATGGTAATGACCTTCCCTGTTCCCATTAGCAAAGAACATTGAGTATTCCACATCTGGCCACTGGCAAAAGGAGCGTTGTTTATTGCTCAAGTATATCGTCAACATCTGGAAATGCATACAATACATATGAGAGAGAAAGCTATTTCATAAGCTAACCCAGTTCTTAGTACCTGTTTTCATAGGGCTTCCACACTTTCTTCCAATGCCAACTCTTGCCATCCCATGTGAAGGACCAGGCCAGGCTCTGACAGGGTGATCCTTAACTATCAGAATGGAAAAGAATGGGTCGAATTCAATGTGATGTGAGAGGTCTACAATTAGGACCTCTCACTTTTTAACAGAGTTAATGTGAAACCCTATGCGGCTGTGTTGAAGAACAGATTTTTCCTCAGTTGTCCCACAGTAATTTATATTGATCCTCTAAAGCCACAATTAGCTTTTTCCTCCTGCAGAGTGAACTGCAGTTTCAGAGGGGTAGTTTAAAATAATTGAAGTGGAATGGGGGGAAATGTATATATCCCTTCTCTAGCACTCCTTCCCTGATCTTCAAAGCAACAACATGGGGCTGCTATTTTTTTAAAAAAGCTAAGAGATCACCTAAAAGATCCTGAACATATATTTCTTTTATCACATCAGGATTGATCCCCACTAAAACTCCTGAGACTGGAGCTGCGGTGGCTCAGTGATTAAGATGCTGAACTACAGGCTGTAAGGTCAGTAGTTCAGCAGTTCGAGACCCGAGTGCCGCAAGACAGGGTGAGCTCCCATCTCTGGTTCCAGCTCCTGCCAACCTAGCAGTTTGAAAGCAAGAAATTGCAAGTAGATAAATAGGTACCACTTTGGTGGTAAGGTAACAGTGTTACATGAGCCTCGGCGTCTAGTCATGCTGGCCACATGACCACGGAAGCGTCTTCGGACAGCGCTGGCTCTTTGGCTTGGAAACAGAGATGAGCACTGCAACCCTAGAGTCGGATTCGACTGGCTTTCGAGCAAGTGAAACCTTTACCTAAAACTCCTGAGAGCCAGTGTGGTTTAGTGGCTAGAGAGTTTGTGACACCACTCAGCTCTACATCTAGACCCCGATATCGTAGCTATCCTGAGCTAGTGCCCAGCTTCTGTGGTCCAGTGTGAACAAGTTGAAACTGAGTGACAAGATGGAAATGAAGTTGAACAGTAAAGGTGAGATCTTGGAAGATCTTATGTTTTCCACTTTTTATGGGATTCATCCCAGTGGTTTCAGAGCCTGGGGTTTATACTTGAACTAGCATTAATGCTTGAGAAGCAAGTTAATTAAGTTGTGAAAAATGCAGAGAGATGGCTTCCTATTTTGACCCAGCTGAGGCTAAACTACTGTAACATGTTCTACATGGGGCTGCCCTTGAAAACAATTCAGAAACTTCAGCTGGTAGAGAATGCCACAGTTCAATGACTATCAGGAGTTAGGTAGAGTGAACATATGAAACAGATCCTGTAGTCACACCAAGTTAAATTCAAGGTGCTTACCTGTGAAGGCCTTCATGGCCTCAGAACCACGTATCTGCAGGATCGCCTCTCCCACTATGTTCCAATGCTTTACTTGGTTTTAGTCAACTGAGATGTTTGTGGTTTGCTTTCATTTTGCAACCCTAACAAAGTCCAACATTTATGCTGGGGTAAACTTTTGTGGGCCAAAGCCCATCTTGTCAGACATCGGAAACATATGGAGAGCTTACCTGCAGAGGTCTCAGCAGACTGCTGTGCTTTTAGTCAATTATCTACCCTGTTTGCCATTTATAAGAAGTTACAATAAATGATTGATGAATGCAATAACTTTTTCTTCTAAGTAGAATGGATTTTCCCAGCTCAGTGTTTCACAGTGTTGACAACATCATTGTGAACAAACTAATTTGTTTAAAAAAGATATTTTCCTTCAACCAATCACAGCAGTCCAAACAGAGTGCTGGAGAAATGGAGGCCCTTGTTCTGAATCCTGTTTGCCATAAGGACAGTTTTCCTCTGCTCAAGAACTTTAGGATCATCCCACAGAATATGGGTTGGAACCTGTGATCCCCTTCCCTCAAGTTCCTCCAATGGAGAAAGGCTTCCTCTGATGGAGAAAGACTTTCCATCAGAGAAAGGCTTTCTCTACTGGAGGAAGAGGGTCAAAAGATCCAACCTGTAATCTGTGGAATGACTTTTCTCCACTAAAGGAAGCCATTCTCCATCGAAGATTTAGTGGAAGAGTGCCATAGCCTAATGGAAAGGAGTCACAGGATCCAACTCTTTGTGGTGGCAAGCCAGTGTTCCCTCTAAGATGAGTTAGTGTGAGCTAGCTCACAGTTTTTGTCCTAGCTCAGGAAGGATGGCTCCAGAGCAAACTAATTTATGCAGTAGCCAAATTGTTCGCTCACAACTTTAATGCCAGTAGCTCATTTTTTTTTGCTCACAAGACCCCACAGCTTAGAGGGACCATTGGTAACCATGGGTTTGGGACAAGACATATATATATGAGCTGCCACAAATCCTGGCTTTTCACACATCATATTCTTTAGAGGCACTATTTTAAATCCTAGAAGTACACCTGAATATCAAAGTGTGAAGATGGCCTTAGTGCCCCCCCAGTCAACAAGAATTCAAAGTCCAGGGGACAACAGGTGAGTCCCCTTCCAAAAGACTTGGCAAAGATGTTCTCTTCTAAGGCCCAGCATTACTTGACCAAGAGAAAGGGAGGGCTGCAATCTATTCCTGCATCAACCTTTTGACAAGGAGTCTAAATATAAAAGGAAAACCAAACAAAGAGTTGAAATCTGAAAAAGAAAGTAGGTGACCTCATAAAGGGAGCATGGGTGTAAGTAGAAAGAAACGTTCACAAAATTAGACACTGCCCTTTCAGCCGCCCTCCCACGCCGCTTAATTTAACCATTGTTAGAGTTCAACCATGAGCTGAGCTGAGGTCTTTTTACTGTTGAGGTTTTTGCAAAATGAAGGAAGGGATTGCTGTTGCAGATGGAGACCGACCAACACACAAATATCATAGTTGGTCAGAACTGAGAAACCCTCTTCCCAGACTGTGGGCAGCCTGCAGGCAGCCCTAGCAATGGAGCGAGCACAGAGCAAGGGCGCGAAGACCGACTCCGGCCTTTCTTTCATTCCCTCCTAGCCATGCTTTGCTTCAGACACGGCTCTAGAAAAGGTAGCACGTCATAAAATAACCGTGCCTTGCAGCAATCCCCTCCTGTTTCTTCCAAATGCTTTGTCTGTGCAGTGGCTAGAGTGCCAGATTGCGATCTCGGAGAGCCAGGTTTGAATCCCTCCTCTGCTATGGAAGCTCGCCGGGTGACCTTTATTACGTGCAATTATTCATCATGAAATAAACCACCTGGAACTAGGCTTTCACGGGAGTGTTGGGATTTGTCATGGTCACTGGCAGCAAACCAGGATGTCCTCAGCCCAAAGCAGTATCTTTGAGGAGGAAACTTCTGGATGTTTGCATGTTCTAAAGGAAACATTAGTCCCATCCAAACCACAGCAGGCCACAGAGGTCCACATGGAACTTACAGGGCGTCCACATGCAATTACTCCAGTCTAAGCCCATTGATTTCACAGGATTGTGTGTCAGAAATGGAGACCTCCTGAGCAAGCAGTGAGCCTTCAGAGGAACAGATGCCATAAATTCTTTACTAACAGTGGAGTCCTAAGCAGAGTTACAGCCTTCTAAGACTACAAAGGGTTAATTTTGCTTAGGAATGCACACAGCAAGAACCTACTGGTACAGTCCAAAGCAGAATGATATCCTCTTGAGGCCAAGGATTTCAGAGAAGGGTGCAACTCTGATTAGGATGGCCGGTCAAAGAGTATAAAAAGTACAAGGCTCCAGGCCAGAAGATGGTCCCTTTAAGCTCTATGCCCTTTCTACTGAGGAGGGGAATAGCCTTCTTGGTCTCTTGGGCAAAGGAGAACAATCCATTTTCCGCTCCCCCTTGGAGCTGTCCAGGGCCTGCTAGGCTAGATCCTGTGTCTGACTTGAGACTATCACCACCATCTGCTCCTGCCCGCAGTCTGCTTCTACTGCTGCCTGTCAGTTACCGCCATGCCATCTGCTAGAGGCATCAGACTGCCCGGGTCCAGCAAAGCCCCAGAGCATCTTGCCCAGTTCCCACAGGGGCCTTCTCAACCCAGCTAGGATGCCAGTTAAAGAAATATTTCTCTCATGCACACTGGGGAAAGAAAGAGCAAATTTAGACCATTCTTCTGTTGGAAAGCAAATACAGTTATAGAACATTAACATTATATAGAATATGGCTGTGCGTCTGGACTCCCCCCCCCCCCCCCCCCGAGGCTCACATTTTTCTTAGGAGTTGCCAAGAAAGCAATGGGATTTTTAGTGGTGATGGTAGACAGCAAGATTCTCCTTAAGATTTAAAAATCGACACTTGCAGCTCCCCTCCAAAAAATAAAAACACCCACCCACTAAGCCCAGGTTGTTTTAAAAGGATTTGTTGATGCTACATTTTTATACCTCATAATATCTATAGTAACCTTATTGACACAGGCAATTCATGTGTGACTTCAGAGTGCATGCCTAGACTTTATATCCTTTATAATGGTGTTTACCTGGCAAATGGAAGCAGTGTTGGTCACAAATACTCCTGAGTACTTACACATGGACTGAAAAACAAAGGGTGGGGGAATGGCCTTATCATCTTTCCAGGGTTTTTGCAAGTTAATGTCAACTTTGCTTGCCAAGTGCAAGTTCCATTCCTAGTGTGCGAGAAGGGCAGATGCCGCCCTTAAAACAATGAGTGTCAAACGGTGCCTCTGGCATAGCGTCCTGTGCTGTGTATTTCCCTTCTCCACCACAATCCTCAACTGTTCCTCGTGCTAACCCTTTAGCCTTGGCAACATTTTAAATGTCAGCTCAAGTGCTGAGAGGCTCAGGCAGATGAGTGGCTGGAAATCTGCAGAGCCATCTAAAGAAGGCCGGGGCAATAAGAATGATTCTTTTTCATCACAAGGTGACTATTGTAAGCTTGGAGGATATAATTTGGATGCAGGAGGCAGCCGACACTAGGAATCAGCAGGGCTAGCCTTCCAGTTTGTTTCCAGTGTCAGGCTGAGCCCAGGGCTTTATTTATTAAAACACTTACATCTTGCCTTTAGATTAAAAACCAATGAGGTGGCTGTCAAAATTCTTATAAACCACAATACCAAGCAAAACCAGGACGAAAACCACAAGAGGCACATCCAGTGTAGCAGCAGATGCAAACAGAGCCATCCTTAAAAAAGCAGTTTGTAAGTTGAAAGTACCCTGCAAAACCTTTCAGAAAGACAATAACCTTCACTGAACACCTAAAAACCTGCATGGACTGAGTAGAATGAGCACCACTATGGAAGGCATCGTATAACTTCACTGCAGCAAAGGCTCTGTCCAGGGTAATAACCCCCCATACCTCAGATGATGGAGAATCTCAGATCAGGCTATCAAAGGAAAACATCAGCTTATTCCTGTGAGAGTAACTGGCCACTGAGGTATTCTGCACGCAGATCGTTTAGACATGTAAAAGTCAAAATTGGCCTATTTCATAAGACTTGGAAAATAACAGGCACTCAGTGAAAATACCATAAAATTGACATTACATGCTGCATGCAACCTGCCTTCCTGGGGGAATGTAGCAACCTGGGGGCTACATTCCAAATTAGCTATGGTTTTAGAACACACTTTCATGGCAGCCCTGCATCACAAACCAGTGTAGTTGTAGTGGTTAGCATTGAACTAAGTCCTGGAAGAACCAGGTTCAAATCCCCACTTGCCACGAAGCTCACTGGGTGACCTTGGGCCAGACACGCCCTCTCGTCCTAACCTACCTCTCAGCGTTATTCTGCGGGAAAAACAGAAGGCGTGGCAAGAACTAGGCACGCTGCTCTCAGCTGCTCGGAGCAAGGGTGGGGGTCAAAATGTACTAAATAAATAAACAGAGCACATTAGCATAGTTACGGGAAATACAAAAGGGAGTGCAGTTGAGGATAGATGGAGCCTCTGCCATCACCCCTGAGCAACCACTGCAGACTTTTTAACACACAAGATTGAAACTGAGGGCAGCTAAGCAAGCCTCGTGGGCATGGCTTCCAGGGAGGTCTAGGGCCAAGCGTAAGCATTTTACAAATTAAGCGAAAGAGGTACCTACCTATCAACATCCAAGCTGAGTCAAAGGAAGAACTGTGAAGTATTGTTAAAACAGAGTTAGGACCTCAGCTGGTGCTGGGAAAATATTTATTATATGCAGGCGTATTGGTAAAAATGAAGACTATTTTGGGCTAAAATAATTGACCCTGAAGAAACGTTTCAAACTGAAATGTGCTGGGTTACAGCATTTTTTCATAATAAACTGTTTCCCAGAAGTTCCTGAGGTCTTTTCCTTTTGTATTTCCTTCAGCGCTGTCCTCCATTTTCTCCAGTTCTAGTATGGCTGAAATTTATTTCTTTTTAAAATGGGTTATCCCCACCTTTCTCCTCATAAAGGACTTATAGCAGCTTACAGATAAAAGAGTTAGAAAAAGAATTCATATAAGATGGTTAAAAAAAAACACATCCACAACTGCCAGAGCAAAAATAACAGAATATTCTCCTGAATCTTCTTAAAGATCAAAAGGGTAAGTGCCTGCCTAACTGATCGCAGAATGTTATTCCATAACACAGTGGTGGGCACAGTCAAAGCCCCAGGTCAGCAGGGACCGTTTTAACAAACCTTCAGCTAGAGACTGACCCTGCTGGGATAAGCAGTGTTGCCACACAAACGTTGTAAGAGCAGAGACTATCCTTAAGTGTGCAGAACCAAGGTCGTGAAGGGTGAATGTCAAAGGCAGCACTTTGAACTGAACTCAGAAACAAATAGGAAGCCAGTGTCAAGACTTTAAAACAGGGTGTCATATGGGTACAAAGCCACTGGCCCCAACTAGATTGATTGCATGTTTATGTTGTCATCAAAGACAACCCCACTTAAAGCATGTTAACAGTAGTCAACTCCTGAGGTTGTATTTAATCAGCATCTATAGGTCAGTTGAGCCCAAAAGGAAAGATAATTTCTGTGCTGTATGTAACTGGGGGGGGAGGGGGGAACACACTTTTGACCACCATGTTCACTTATTTTCCGATATGAGGGCTAGTCCAAAGAGACTGTTATAGAAGGACTCACCTTATTCAAAGGATTCAGCACTATTCACAACACCAGTCTTACCAGACAGTTATCACCTCCATCTTTTTTGCTTTCAAGCTCGGCATCTCATCCCCCCACCCCCGCCACTTTGCTGTAGTATCCAAGCATCAACCCAACATTGAAAATGGCAGCTTCCAGAGACTGATTTAAAGAGACATAACGTGGGACATCATATTCCATTCCAAAGCTTTGGCTGATCTCAGCCGAGGAGAGTCTTCCATAAACACTGAGTAGTGTAGGTGACACTACAGAACCCTGAAGAACTGCATAGGCCAGAAGTTCCCAAAGTGGTTGGTGTCACCTCCTGGGGTTGGTGGGATAACCTAGGGAGGTACTAAGAGGCAAGGGGGTGGCAGGGGTCACTGGAAATGGGCTCCTTTGACCACATTGTTCAGTTATTTATAATTGATCAGGCTATGGCACCATGCTGACAAATCGTACTCCAAGCTTCTGCCTCTGCATAATGCTGAAATCTGGTGGACAGTATCAGAATTTTAGTAAATACACCACCAGAGCTCCAGTCAGACCAGTATACTGTATTTTGAGAAACTCTCATCATCATGTGTTTTTTCTCTGTCATTTTTCAAGTTTTTGTTGGTAATTCCTTAACCTAATAGTAATTCCTTAACCTATTATGTGTGGTATTTATTTTCCTGTGTTCTTGGTTACTGAACTGTTGATTATGAAGTAATCTTTTTAGCTATGTAAGTCCTACTTTTGTTGCAGCCCACCCAATATTAATATTTCTAGGCTATATAAGGATTAAAAATTTCTCAATCAAAAAGGGGGGGGAGGAAAAGATTAAGGGATTGGAAAATTGAGGTAATTAAGGGAAATTTTAGGGTATAAATATTAAAAATCCTGGTAATAAGAGGAAAAACTATGGTAGGGGCTGTTGCTCAGTGGCAGAGCATCTGCTTGGCATGCAGATGGTCCCAGGTTCAATATCCAGCATCTCCAGTTAAAAGGACCAAGTAGTCGGTGATATGAAAGGCCTACACTTGAGACTCTGGAGAGCTGCTGCCTGTCTGAGTAGACAATACTGATCTTGATGGACCAATGGTCTGATTCAGTATAGGGCAGATTCATGTGTACTCTAAATAAGTATAAATATGGGGGGGGGGGAACGTGGATATATTTTTAGCAAAAAATATATAGACAAAATAGTTCTTATTTGGAATTGCAGTAATAAAATGAAAGGGGGGGGGAAGTATTGCAAGGAGACAATAAATTAAGTACTGTGGGCAGCTCGTGCACATGGCAGAAACAAGAGGGGAAGGTGTCCCACTAGGGCTATGGAGGGATTGGGGATAGTGTCCAGGAAGGCAGGCTGGAACAAGGGGAGCAGGGCCAGTTCTTGGGGCAAGAGCTGAAGATGGTGGGGCAGCAGAGTTCGGAGGTAGCAGACAGACAATGTGGGCGCCAGTCCAGGTAATGCTGCTAACTATCCTGGGCAGGGAGTGCTGTGAACTCCAGGGAGGCTGGACTGTGTGATGCAGTGAAACTTAGAAGGCTATAAAGGACTTAGCTGAGTTCAAGGAAGCCTCAGTATTTAGCAACATGAAAATTGGGCCTTCATCCCAGCCTGCTTCCTCCCTACAGGGATCCCGCCTTTTTGCTCCTCCACAGACCCCAGTCACAAAAGTAGTAGTTGTATTATAGGGTTAATGGCTTCTTCATATGCAAATTTTTCATGTACTTCCTTTTGCTTCATACCTTCTATGCAGTTGCAGATCTTCCATTGCCAAGAGGTTTTCTGAGCGTGTTGCTAACAGACACTTTCCATGGGGCATGTAGGCTAAAGACACTTTTCACAGTTAGCAGAGAGGCTATTGGAAGAGTGGAAAAGATGACTTATCATCTCTACAGACAGCATGTTTCTGAAGCATTTTGCCCAAAGTTATATGTCAGGAGAAACCACATCTGTTCAGGAGTCCAGCATGCCCTCCCCTTTGCCTGGAATCACTTGACCTCATTTTTTGGCTCTTCGGTAAGAGAGTGTGTGTGTGGGGGGGGAATTTGATGGGCACAGAAGTTGCTTCCTGCCAGATATTCATGATGCCAGTGATAAGCAATCCTCCAAAGAGCTCAGAAGCTCTATAAGCATGTTGCTAATCCACTGTGAGATCACACCAATCTATCTGGGTGTGTGTGTTATTTTTAAAGGGATTTCCTTCAACCAACTTGTGGCTATATATAAACATACCCATGTTAAACAGAAAAGATCACTGGGCATTTCATTTGCACTTGATGTGAATGTTCCATCACTTGCATTCTCCCCCCCCCAATTCTTTCAAGGTTTTATGGTTCCACACCCCCACCCTTCCAGAAATGGACAGAGGAGCACAGCTGTGCAACCACATTTGGATAATTTCTCCTCCCTTCCTTCAGTTCATTCTCTCAAATGATGCAGAGGCTCAGCAGTTGAAGTGCTTACTTCTTAAACACACTTTTTGGGAAGCAATAACGATGCACAACCTAGCAGTTCGAAAGCAAGAAATTGCAAGTAGATAAATAGGTACCACTTCGGTGGGAAGGTAACAGCATTCCGTGCGCCTTGGTGTTTAGTCATGCCGGCCACATGACCACGGAAATGTCTTCGGACAGCGCTGGCTCTTCGGCTTTGAAACGGAGACGAGCACCGCAACCCTAGAGTCGGATTCGACTGGCTTTCGAGCAAGGGAACCTTTACCTTTACCTTAACGATGCACACTTTCTTTTTAACAGCACAAACAGCAAGACACACATATATGCGTATGAACACATGCATACCCCTGAATGAAAGTTGATTGGTCCAAATACAAAAAGTGGAAGGATGAATTCTGCCAGTGTTAGCCCTGCTGCAACTTCTTGAGCAGTTCAAGCTATTTTGTAATGAAGTTGGCTGGGAGAAGGGAGGCAAAGACCAGCCACAGAGAAGAAGGATCACTGGCATGGGGTTAACTGGGTTAACTCACTGGCTCAGCCCAATGCAAAAATATTCATCTGACCAGATGGGAGTGCTAGCAGATGGGGTACTTTTATTTCCATCTTCTACACAGAAAGTATAATTAAATTTATTCCAGTCACCTTAAGGATGATAGCTGCAACGGCAAAGCGTCGGAAAACATTCTGATTCTCTTGGCTGCACTTAAAATGGGCTTCAAAATTCTTAATGTTTTCACACTCACTTCTTCCCTTGTGCGCAGCTCCTGGTTTGTAATGAGCTGTCATTTGTTGAACAGAAGAAACGGAGAACAGTTACTCATAACAGAAACACCAGCAAGAGATGGTGATGACTCGGTGCACCAATGGGTTTTGATAAGCTAGAACTGGAAGAGACAACAGCAGGTAGCTGAAATTACAGGAATATATCCCTTCTGTTTAGTTAAATTATGTAAGATTTTTAACACTGAAATAATGCAAAAAATTAGGGAGGATCTCATTTTATATTTTTTATCCATTTTAATCCTTTCTGTTCAAATCTAGAATCGGCCAGTGGGCTGCAGTGGTATTTTAATAGTGTATTAAAATATCTAGGGGGAAAAAGCAAGCTTGAAGTTCTAGAAACAGGCCTTGTTAAAGCTACCTTATACTTTGCAGGCTGGTAGCTGAGACTTATTCAGCAAAAAGTTATGTTTAGGATACACTGGACACCACAGCATCTCTTTAGCAAAGGACTAAATAAAGTGTCTAATTGTGGGTGCTGTAACTCACAGTTACACTCACAGAGCCAGTTTGGTGTAGTGGTTAGGAGCGCGGATTCTAATCTGGGAGAACCTGGTTTGATTCCCCACCCCTCCACTTGCAGTTGCTGGTGTGACCTTGAGTCAGTCACAAGTTCTCTCAGAACTGTTCTCTCAAGAGCAGTTCTCAAAAGAGCTCTCAGCCTCATCTACCTCACAGGGTGTCTGTTGTGGGGAGAGGAAGGGAAGGAGATTGTAAGCCACTTTGAGACTCCAAGTGAAGGGTGGGGTATAAATCCAATCTCATCTATTCTTTGGGCGTGTCCAGTCATTCAGTTTCTCTGAGAAGTTACTACTCATATCAATTTTGTATTAAAATATTAATTGATTTTTGAGGATGTTTATGTACCATTAATCTATTTGCCAATAACAACAAAAATGGACCCTCCATGCCCTTACTACTGCTAAAAGACTCATATTACAACACCAGAAAGATAAAAGCCCACCTCCGGTAAATCAATGGACTGAGGACCTTAGAACTGTATCAATATTTGATTGCACAGCATACAGACAGTAACTGCACATTGACTTATTTTTTCATATTTGGATTCTGTTTATAGAAACTTATGTGTAGATCCACCACCACTGTCTTTTAAAAATTTTATTTAGTTGCTGGATTAACAACTGTTCAATTAATTACACAGGGAGGATTCCTTCATCTCTGAAGCAAAGTTTCCAAAGATCACGTATCCTCACTGTCCACCTGGCCTCCATCTTTATCCCCTCAGGAGACAGAAGTTCCAAAGGGCAACTGTATGCTTGGAGATTTTATTAATACTCCCCTCTTCTGTATACAAACATATACACAAGAGACGATGAAATGTTCAGCTTTGAAAGCTGCTGTTTAAATTATCACCACAGTAGATGGTTTGTTCAGTAAAGTAGGTTTGTTCAGTTCTTCCCTTGATGCAGTAAGATGCTCCCTTGAAATTATACCCAACCGTCTTGCTCGTATTTACATAGACTGACTGGGAAGTACTGACATCTTTAGCTGTTGGTCAGCACTACTTACTGGGTTAAAGGGAAATTTTTTACAGCATTTTGTGTGTTTAGGACCCTTCTCTGCTAGAGCGGTTTTAGCGAAAACTTATAAACCTATGAGAGAAACCATCAATGGCTGTCGCCAAGAAGAAAAGAAGAAGCAAAGAAAGTGTGTGAGAAACAAAGATATTGCAAAAACAATAGTTAAGAAAGGGAGACAAAATCACAGTATACAAAATATACAGTAGCTTTGCAAAGAAATACAGCATCAGTTCCATTTCAGGGGCAGTGGAAGGGAAAACATGCAAAAGAATCTCTATTCGGTTTATAATACATGCTTAAAAATGGCAGGCTTTTTTGCAAGGTATCTCAAGAAATGAGGTACAGCAGCTTCTTTCAAGTCCTAAGTTAAAATATGCCTTCTGAACGTTCAAAATAGCCTCCTTTCCACTCCCCAGGGGACTTCTTCGTTTTCAAATAGTTGTGTTAGAAACAGCTAGCGGGGACTCCCTCTTATATATTGTACTAAGGCTACGGCTCAATTACATCATCTGTAAATTATTCCCACTGGAGCAATAAAATTCCACATCAGATGTTTTGCACTTGGGGTGGAAAACCCTCTACACTGCTTCCTCCCCAGAATCAAGATACTTGGCAAACAGTCTTGGTATCCAGACTTTCTAGAAGAGAGCTAGTGGCAGAGGAGTGAGACCCTGATATTTTACTTAGAAACCTCTGTTTTAATTTATAGTCTATCTCCCCCGATTCCTAGCATACTATGAGTATTATATCACTATTTAAACCCATAAGGAGGAGACAAAAATATGAGCGATCAAATTGCAGGCCAGCATGTATGCAGAATATACACATCATGTAGCACAAGGGCCGGAATTCAACTCCTTGAGAATATCAGCTTTCGTTTTAAAAGGGAAATATGTTTCTAGTCCTTACAGTTGTACCCCAGCCACTGTGGTAGAGGAGTCAGTATGTCAGACTATGAATGGATACACCTGAGTTCAAATTCCCACTGGCATGAAGATCAGTCAGTGATCCAGAACCAAACATTGTTTCTCTCTCTCTCTCTCAGACTGACCCGCCTCATAAGGTTGCTGTGAGAATAACCTGGGGGGCGAGGGGATTTTTATACTTTAGCTGAGCTCTGTGGAAGAAGAATGGGATTAAAAATCTGGGGGGGGGGGAATGCTGCAAACTCTGCTGCAATGCAAGGATCTGCCGTCTGGCCAGGAGATCCGAACACAGCAGAATGCTTGGTTGTCTTATGCACTTCTCTCTCTCGGTCTGCACTTCCAGGCTTATGTTTTGAATTTAACGCTTCCTGTCTTCCATTACAGTTCCTCAAGCCAGTCTGTTGATTTTATGAGAATTTTCTAGTCTCCCTGAAACTGGAAGTAAGAGTGCAAACTGTTTGAAAGAGCTCTGCATACATTCTTTATTCCTGCACCTGCTTTTGGCAAAGTAGGTTTGTTCAGTTCTTCTTCCCACCCACCCCATAAAGACGGGGGACTTCATTCACTCGGATATTCTGTGTTCATGGCACGACACCCGTCAGGGCTGCTAGCTCTGAGCTGGGAAATTCCTGGGGGTTTGGGGAGTGGATCCTGGGGGTGGAGGGACCTCAGCATGCCACCATGCCATAAGACTCCACATTCAAAAGCAGCCGTTTTACTCCAGGGGGACTGATCTTGATCACCTGGAGATAAATTATAATAGCAAGTGATCCCCAGGTGCCAGCTAGAGGTTGGGAATCCTAGCCTCCATCCTTCCACTAAACGCAGTGGTGTTATGCAAAACTGCTCCCCCTTCCAACAAATTTTGGTAGTGTCTGGCCCTTACTTCCAAATGGAAGGTATTTCCTTAACAGGTGATCAGGACAGCCTTTTTTAAGTCCCACTGGTGGGAGCTTTCTCCAGACTCACCTTCCTAAGAGACAGGGGTTAGGAAGACAGATGTGGGGGACGGGGGGGGGAGACAAGTGCTCAGAGCACATTCCTTGCATGCAGAAGGCCCCAGGGCTCAATTTCAAGTTTAGAAGATCTCAGGTTGGGTTGTGAAGGACCTCTGCTGTTGCCCTTTGGAGAGCCGTGGCTCAGCGTAGCAGCCTACTGTGCTAAACAGACCAGTGGTCTGATGCAGCATACGGCAGCTTCACCCCACTCCTCGGTCACATCCACTGCTCCTCGGCAATACTCATTTGCCTTACAGACTAAAAATATTCCCTTCCATTTGAGCTTTTGTGGTTCACAGCCCACTTCATCCCCTGATTGAGGAGGGCTGTGAGTCACAAATGCTCATTTTGAAATAAATGTTGTTAGTCTTTACCACTAGATTTTTGTTTTACTTTGTTAGGACAGACTAACTCGGCTACCCCTTTCCAATACACATTTGCCTCGCAGCTGAGGAGAGCAGAGGGAAAGGAGAGCACCTAGAAGAGACCCTCTCCAAAGCAAAGTTTCACCCCAGTGTACCTGCAGCATTACCAAAGGCCATGTGATCACCTGAATTAATGGGCAAGTGCTTGAGGAGTTAGGAGAAATTAGCCTCCCAAGAACTTGACTAGATGGACCAGTGATCTGACCCCATGTAAGTCAGCTTCACAGCTTCCTATATTTGGCCACTGGGAGTTGTAAAAATAGCTTGGGACTTCGTCGGGGCTGTTGCTTTGAGGAACATAGGCAGCTTTCAGGAGTCGGCAGTACTGGCTTGTTCCAACACCCATTCAACCTATACGTTTCTAATACACATGACAAAACATTGTTCCCAGTTGCCTAAATTCCAGCCACACTAGTAGAGAATGAGGACCTGTGACTGCAAGCAGCAAGTAAGCAACCCAGTCAAGGAAGCACCACATGCACAACCCAGGAAGTGGGCACACAGGATTCTCCCCCCCCCCCATCCTCTTGCGTGCACACACAGTGGGGGGGATTCCACAGACTAATCACAGCTTGTGGACTGAGTGTGATTATCTGCCACCAGCAGCTCCCAACATTATTTAGAGAGCGTGCCATCAATATGAAGCAATTCAAGTCTAAAGAGATAATAAAAGGATCTTGAATTACCCACCAAATACGTCCCAACACAGCAATACTATGCATGTATTTCCTGCATCCGTACATACATAATATATACTAAGTATTCAGAGAGCAGTGCAATGGTTTGGTGAAAGTCATTTGGAAAAGATCACACTCTGCCCAGTTGCAGTTGTGCTATGAAATGTTCAGGGACGTGGGAAGCGGACACAGCATTTGCGATGACCCCTATCAAAAATCAGTTGAATGTACAGTGTCTCCATTGTGTCTGAAAGAACTCCATAAGATGTCTTTTTCAAGGCAGTAGAATGTCTTCTTGGAATCACAATCCTTCCCTTTAAGGCACATTTCTCCATTTTATTTATATATTTATATATATTAAAAAACAACCCCAAAACACCCACCAACAAAAGCAAACAGAGAAAGAGACTCAGCCGCATCTGGAGAAATACTGCAATCCTCATGGCCCTTCACAACACTGCGTCCTAAATAAACTCCCCACGAAATGGCAGTGAACTCCGGCTCTGTTCCTGCCAGCGGTAGCGAAGCCGAGAGAGCGGTTTGTCCTCTAGGTTTTCAAATTCGGTAAAGCCCAGGTGGTTCAGGATCTCGTAGACTCCAGCTTTGGCCGCTACCTGAAATTAAAAAAGAGGGAGTCAAGTCAAGTCAAGTTTATTAGTACGCTCAAGCGCCCAGCCAATAGAACGTTTCCAAGAATAATAATAAAATACACAATAAATACATAAGTACATAGTAAATACATACATTGAAAATATATATCCCTTAAAACGAATACAGGAACAACACAATATATCATTGAAACGCACCAATGCAACGCTAATTTGTCATCAGATCACTATCTAAGGTACAAGCTTCCTCTTTTTAAGGGCCAGAAAGCAAAATTTTGCCACAGCTAAAGATATCCTCTCTATTCGGTCTTCCAGCAAAAAAGTTTAAATCCTCAATTCCGCAAATTTCAACTGAACATCCAAGGGTTTGAATTTGGACAACAATGGGAAAATTAACAGCTGTCTCTCCATAGCATAAAAGTTACAATGTAACAATATATGTGAGACCGACTCTATTTCAAGATTTGTACACGGGCAACATCTTTGGGAACTAGGCCAGCACCGAAACCTTCCTTGTAACAAATTAGAGGGCAGGGCATCAAAACGTGCTCTAGAAAAAACCCATCTATAGCCGTCATATATGATGTTAGAAAGATATGGAGCGGGGGCAAAACCTGTCCAGGATTTTAAGGCTCTATATCTTAAGGGCAAGAGCGCTTCTTCCATCTGGACCTCTATATCTATTAGGCGTTGGGTTACTATTTGAGAATGTCTCAAATAGCTCCGAGCAGAGAAGGCCTTGTGCTTTGCTACTGGGAGGAAACAGGGTTGACAACCTCCAGACTGCAATTGATCTCCGGATGACCAAGATCAGTTCCCCTGGAGAAAAACGGCTGCTTTGGAGGGTGGAGTCCAAGGCACTGTACCCTGCTAAGGCCCCTCCCCTCCCCAGGCTCCACCCCTAAAGTCTCCAGGCATTTCCCAGTCTGGAGCTGGCAACCCTAGGAGGAAGTGCCTGTGCAAAGTGCGGGAAAGGGCAGCCGGGCAGCTCTGGTTCTGATGGGCAGCCAGGAGATCAATGAGCAGCAGAGTTTGCAGAGGGCGGGAGAGGAGAAACCAGACCGCACCTTTCCTGCAGGGGACAGGAGAGAAAGGTTATACATGAAGGTTACACAGGACTTCATCTTCTCTGTCTCTCAGTTTTGGCACACAGCTTGAGCCCAGTTACTTTGGGCCTCTGCTTGCAGGACCTTCCTAGTTCTGTCTTAGAACAGTTACATTCAAGATGGGTCTGCGCCAGACAGTCTTCACACTTCCTAGGCCTAGAGCATGTCCACACCTGCCCGGATTCAACCGGTACTACAGATCACATCATAATGGAACCGAGGTACTCAGTGAGACGCATTGATCCTCTCTCCCTGCATTCCTTTCCCAACAGGATGTCTGTTTTTCCTTCCTGGTGGTGCTATTCGTCCTAACAGCAGATGTGTGTGGGGGGAGGGGTTTGCAGGGGGAAAGTGTTACCTCTCCCCCCCTTGCACAGCAGTCCCGATCCAAATTGCCACCCCTCGGCCCAAGTGCCCTGCCTAGTTTAGCCCTCGGGCATTCCTTGCTTCATCCCGACAGGGTTCCACTGCCCGGGGCAGAGTTTTTACATGAAACGAGTACTTCCTAAAACCATTCCGCAATTCCTCTCCTTTGGTCTGCAGCTCTTGCTTTCCCATAACTTTAATCAGTCTTTTTAGTTTATGGTTAATTACCTTTCTCTTCAACTGGATCGTGTATCCATTTATTCTTCAGGGTGTACCTTCTTCCTGATAACTTTTTGTGTCTGTGATCCAGGCTACACATTGCACCCCGTCCATTAGTAAAATGGTTGTCTGGATCTGCACCCAGCACCACCATCACACACAGATGCTCAGTAGCCCTGTTTGGCCACATCTGGGGACCTTTCTAATCCTGCATTTGCGCAGCCTGGAAAGAGCATCACCCTGGACTGCTGTCTGACATCAGGTGGCCCGAATCAACCAATCTGCATTCCCAACAGCCTCCTTCTCAATCCCTCCCAAGATTAGCCAGCAACACCTTTAACATTTGGCAGGAGAACCTTAAGAAGAATCTAATCCTTCACCTTCCCTTCCATTAGTCACCCTTCCTTCCAGCCCATCCCAGTCTTTCATGTAGAAAAACCACAAAAGGTCCAGGAGACACTCCAATTAACAAAAGCCTGAACTGCAGGGCAACCCCCCCCCCCAGGCCTCCCGAAACCCTTTCTTGCTTTTCTGTATCTGGTGCTTAACCATTTCATAAGCCACTTTTCAAGCTGTTTGTCTTAGCATTTGCAAGGTTTGTTAGCTTTGGCAGACTGGTGGGCAAAAGTTACAATGTGGCCTTGTTTGTGCTAAAAAGCTTATTGGGGGGGGGAAAGCAAAATGAAGGCCCCGACAGCACTGGAAACCAACGGCTCTTTTTAAAGCTGGCATTCCTAATACACGCCATTGAGTATCCCTCTAACTTTGCCCCGTAACTGGTAAAAAAAGAAAAAGTAAATCAGGAGTGGGCGGGTGGGATGGAAACACAGCCCAGAAGGCAGCAGTTCTGAATTGCTGAAACAGCCGAGTTTGGGGGGTTTTTTTGGGGGGGGATGTGGTTGAGGTTACCAGGCCTGATAACCGGCAGGAAGTGGGGAGGGGGAAGCAAGCACTTACTGCAGGGGGGAGCAATCTTTGTTGCCGTGCAGCGACCTCACTTCCGGCATGAGCTGCCTGAGTTTGGGGCCAAGTGCTAGAGCGTTGCCCAGGTGCAATTGCTGGTGCTTCCAGGTCACGCTGGAAGTGATGTCATTGCACAGTGATGAAGACAGCTGCCTCTCCCCAATTTGGTCAGCCTGCTTCTGCTCCCTGACCAGCTGAACCTCAGTGGGCAGTGGCAGTAATGACTGGGGGGTTGCCTGCCATTAGGGGGGCACATGGAAAGCCTGCGGATCAGAGCTCGCTCACTTTTGGCATTTGCTTTAAAATGTGTGTGTGTGTGTGTGTGTGTGTGTGTGTGTGTGTCAGTCACGTTAGAATACCTGAAGCTATTTTAGATCAAAGTGGGTCGTTGGTTGGTATTGTCTCCTCCGATTGGCAGTGGCTCTCCAGCGTATCAAGTAAAGGTTTTTCATGTTACTTATTACTTGAACTTTTATCTGGAGAGGCTGGAGCTTGAACCTGGGACCTTCTGCATGCAAAGCAGATGCTCCACCACTGGGCCCCTCTTCAGCGGTAGAATAACGCCTTGTATTAGGGCTGACAAAGGGCCAAAGTACACGTTAAGCAAAGCCAGTATAGTTTGGAATCTATTATCAGATCCCCTGATCTGAATGTTAGCCTCAGAAAGCAAGAAGCTACAGAAGGAAGGGAGGTCTGGTTCACGGCCATGGCACTGAGGGTGGGGTTAACTATTACCCCACTGTGCTCCTCCCAAGTTGCTTTTGCCCCAGTAAGGGGAAAAGAGAAGAGGCAAATTAAGAAATGGTTAAGAAAACGTTGTTCCTGGAACATCTGCTCTGTCCCCCTGGCCCACATCAAATATGTGCAACATCAGAGTCCAGAGACGACTTCAGAGTACGTTTCTTTTAGTTATGTGGCGGTGATTAGACAAACAGCTGCTTGTTTATGCTATTTTCCAAGCTTGTTCTCAATCCAGAATTTCCTTCCCAAGAGCTCCGAAAGGCACAATCCACATTTCCTTGAAACTTTCATTCCTAACCCCCCCCCCCCCCAAGCTGACCCCAGCACTCAGAACAAGATGCCGGAGCAGCAGACACTGGCCAGTATAAAACGGAGGGTAGGAGGAGATACTGCCCTATCCTTGCGTTTTAAAAATAGAATGCAAGTGCAGACAACAGCACAAAGAGTTAAATTATTTCAGTTCTCTGGTCATTAAGCCACAATGTGATGCTTCCTTAGTTATACAGAGTTGGCCAATGGAATAGACTTTAGGGAATCTATTGTAACCCCTCTTTGATATTGCAAAAGTGTAGTCCTAAACAGAGTTACCCTCTTCTCAATTCACTGAAATTGGTGGGTTTAGGATTGCATTGTTAGTTTCTTATCACTCTGATAAGACAATCCAATGCACAATTCCACCATTTTAAACCCAGGTAAAATAAAGGAAGATGGGGCTCTCAATCTGTAAGACCTGAGCAAGGCTGTTAACCGCAAGAGGTTTTGGAGGTCACTAATTCAGAGGGTCTCCGTAAATTGGAAGCAACTTGACTGGACTTAACATACACACACACACAAAGGAATTTAAGAGTCACTCTGCATAGGAGTGCACAGTGAGTAATGTAGCTTGCTTTATTAGGATTTGCTTTTCATGTGTGCAGTGCCAACTAGTTGATCTTTGGATGCAAGAATGCAATTTTGCAAGACCGCTTTTGTGTGCAGGAAACCAGGGCAAATCTAGGATTCAGAACATAGCAGAAAGGTCACGAGTTGAAGTCAAAGAACCTGTACACGGATGGCATACTTTGCAGAAATTGTCCCTTGAGCATCAGGTATGGCAGTTGGTGGAAATTTCAAAGAATGATCAAGCCAAATTCCAGTTCACTTACTGAACTGGTCCAGTTAGGAAACCTTGCTCAGCATCATAAAATACATTCCAAAACTTCCCTGGAGGAAACCATCTCTATTCTGTCATAGAGTCTTCTAGCCAAGCTTATATGAGAATTTTTAACAATCTCCAGCCTGCTCACCCCACTAATTCTCAACTAATTTTTTAATGTTGAAAAACTATTCATATCTGTGCCTGAAGTTCCAAAAATTAAGCAGGGCAATTAACACATTGTTCCTTGTTAAAGTCAGGTACATCTCTTATCTCATGATCAACATGTTGAGAAGTGACAGTTTTAATACTTTGCGTCTTTATATTACTTTTTTCACACAGGTGCTCTTATTTCCTGGGATAAGCTATTACTTTGACAACTTAAATGCTTTAGTGGTGTGTTAATTTTTTAAAGTATTCAGGGCGGTGAACAAAATCAGAATTCCCAGAGGAAATTTCCTCAACTTATCCTTATTATTTCCCACTTTCTAACACTGGTTCCAGACATTCGCAATTGCCCCTTTTTGATGAGCATTACATCAACAGTGCCATTTCCTTCTCTATGGACATGCTTCACTGCAGGCTCCGACGTCCTGCTCTTCCTGCACCCCCTCAGCTTTCAGCTGTTCTCTGCACCCTCTCTGTCTAGCTCTGACCACCCACCCATGGCCCTGCCTGGATTCCTGACAACTCACATTCACTTGTCAGACATGGCAAAGGAAGGCAGATGAAGTAGGATGGCTGCCAATTGTTTCTGACAAAACCCCCGGTCAAATGTTTTCAGGCTAAGTAGCTAAGAAAAAAAAATACCACTACAGACTTACTGGTCCTGTTTCATGCTGCAAACTCTCGCAAGATGGGTGGGCTTTGGCGATGACAGAGTAAGATCATCCCTATTATTAGGAGGCTGATGTTGGTTCCTTACTCACTCTTCCTTATTCACTCTTCCTTATTCGTTACTTATTTGTGTAGTCATTCAGAAACACTAAGGAGAGTGAGTTGGAAAGCTCTGAACCCCAAAATAAGGTCTGGACCACCACATATCATATACCCCCACATTCACAGGACTCTTCCCTTCGAGGGGACATATGCTGTATCCTGGTCCAAAGCACAGTTCTGGTGCCAGCTGCTCCAAAGTGCAGTGCCCACAGGACAATCACACAAGCAGACACTGGGGCCAGGCTGCACCCCAAAATAATCTTTGGACCACCCCAAACGACACATCCCCACGCTCTGGAGAAGGTGTCCTGCAAGGTGACATAAAGTGATGCTCGGTCCAAATACCGGTTCTGATGCCAAGAGCTTCTATTCGCAGGGCTTCCCCGAGGCCTGTATTTCAAAGGAGATTTGAATAAGGAAGTGCCCCCTGCACCCAAAAGAAGGTTTAGAACCCCACACTTCATACACCCCCGTCTTCAGAGGACCCTCCCCTTCGAGGGGACACATTCTGTGTGCTGGTCCAAAGCGTGGTTCTGGTGCCAGCTGCTCCAAAGTGCGGTGCCCCCAGGACAAACACACAGGCAGACACTGGGGCCAGAATGCCCCCCCCAATCTTTGTTGTTGTTCAGAAGCACAGTCGAGTCCGACTCTTCGCG
>NW_015173701.1:180128-207436 GCF_001447785.1 Gekko japonicus | reverse complement strand
CCTTATTCAAATCTCCTTTGAAATACAGGCCTCGGGGAAGCCCTGAGAATAGAGGTTCGTGGCATCAGGACCAGGCGTCACTGTATGTCACCTTGCAGGGCACAGTCCCCAGAGCGTGGGGATGTGTCGTTTGGGGTGGTCCAAATATTTGTGGGGGGGCAGTCTGGCCAGGAGGCTGAAGTTGGTTCCTTATTCGCACTTCCTTATTCAAATCTCCTTTGAAATACAGGCCTCGGGGAAGCCCTGCGAACAAGCTCGTGGCATCAGAACCGGTGTTTGGACCGGGCATCACTGTATGTCACCTTGCAGGGCACAGTCCCCAGAGCATGGAGATGTGTCATTTGGGGTGGTCCAAATATTTGTGGGGGGACAGTCTGGCCCCAGTGTCTGCTTGTGTGATTGTACTGGGGGCACCGCACTTTGGAGCAGCTGGCACCAGAGCCGTGCTTTGGACCAGCACACAGAATGTGTCCCCTTGAAGGGGAGGGTCCACTGAAGACGGGGGTGTATGAAGTGTGGGGGTCCAAACCTTCTTTTGAGTGCAGGGGGCACTTCCTTATTCAAATCTCCTTTGAAATACAGGCCTCGGGGAAGCCCTGCGAACAGAAGCTCGTGGCATCAGAACCGGTGTTTGGACCGGGCATCACTGTATGTCACCTTGCAGGACACCTTCTCCAGAGCGTGGGGATGTGTCATTTGGGGTGGTCCAAAGATTATTTTGGGGGGCAGCCTGGCCCCAGTGTCTGCTTGTGTGATTGTCCTATGGGCACTGCACTTTGGAGCAGCTGGCACCAGATGGGCATCACTGTATGTCACCTTGCAGGACACCTTCTCCAGAGCGTGGGGATGTGTCATTTGGGGTGGTCCAAAGATTATTTTGGGGGGCAGCCTGGCCCCAGTGTCTGCTTGTGTGATTGTCCTATGGGCACTGCACTTTGGAGCAGCTGGCACCAGAACCGTGCTTTGGACCTGGATACAGCATATGTCCCCTCGAAGGGAAGAGTCCTGTGAATGTGGGGGTATATATTATGTGGTGGTCCAGACCTTATTTTGGGGTTCGGAGCTTTCCAACTCTCTCCTTAGTGTTTCTGAATGACTACACGAATAAGTAACGAATAAGGAATGAATAAGGAAGTGCGAATAAGGAACCAACTTCAGCCTCCTCCGATCATTTAAGAAAAACTTGCTCAGAGCCAGAGAATGTCCTGAACTCAAGCCTCCCCTCCAAGTCCCTGCCCACTGGGTAGCAAGACCCAGGTAATAAAGCAAGTGCTGTGACCCTCTGCTGTCTCAAGGCTCACTTCAACAACAAAGCACATTCCGGCTCCTGTTCTGACTTCCAATCAAGTGCCGGGTGAGCTTCCAATCCAGAGCAGCAGCGAGTGCATGCAAACAGCATTCCTTCATTCCCTGGCCATCCCCCTTCCCGTAGGGCACGAATGACCTGGACATGGCACTGGTAGCATTACTGTTTTATTCCTCTCCCCACCCCGCCCGACACACACTTCCCCCAACTGGATCAGCGCCCTTTTCCAGCAAGTCCCTTCAATCGAAAGAGGCCGGGCTCTGATCATAACCACAGTTGGCAGATGCCCCTTTCATCTCTCACCAAGGAGATCAAACATGCCAATACGAATCAGCAAAGCTAACTGAGACAGAAAGGAGAGGAGGTTTTCCCATCATACGCCTCCTAGCGACTCCCCGCTTACTGCAGACGCAGGCAAGAGAAAGCTCATCTCTCCAAGGCACAGATAAAAACAGGACAGAGAAACCTCCTCTTTCCTCTCTCTGCACTTTGTTGTTCTGCTATTTTATTATTAATATAACTCCTAGAGAATAAACTGCAGTGCAGCTGAATCCATTCCATGAATCATTTTGAGACTGGTGCCCAACCTCCCCTCACTACCAGGCTTGTTGCAGTTTATTTATTTGTTACACTGGCTGCTGGAAACACCGTGAATGTTGACAGCCCCTCAGTGACTGTTGCAAATTCCACTTCGGTATCACCACCTCACTCCTCAACTGCTTCTTGACCAAGCTGCCTTATTAATTAATTAATAATTGCATTTTCTTAATTTATATCCCACCTTTCACCCCAATGGAGACCCAAAGGGGCAACAACCCTGCAAGGTGGGTTAGGCTAAGTGCATGTGATTAGCCCAGGGCCACCCAGCATAGAAGGAGTGGGGATTAGGGGTATGCAATTTTTTTAATTTCAGTATTTTTCAGTTTTTTAAAATTCGGTATTTTCAAAAAAAAACCTGGATTCAATATTGGTACAGTATTTGGATCTGGGGTGGGGTTTTTTTTTTAAATCCTGGCAGAAAGAGCCAGACCCAGCATCTGCATGCCTTGGGGAGATTGCTCCTCAAGGCACGCAGATGGCGGCTGGGATGGCTCCTCCTGCAGCGGGGTTTAAATTAGGCTACAGGAGGAGCCAGCTCCTGGATCTGCGTGGCATGGGGAGATTGCTCCCCAAGGCATGCAGATCCTGGCTGGGACAGCTTCTCTTGCAGCCCAGTTTAAACTCAGCCCCAAGCTGAGCCAGCAGGAACAGTCAGCCCCCCCCCCCCGGCACAGCCGATCCTGATCCTCAAGCCGTCTTCTGCAGTCCCTTTAAACTTTAAAGGGACTGCAGTAGAAGCCCAACAAACAGCTGAGAGGCAGGAGCAATCTGATAAGTATTTTTCAGGTATACTTTTGGTTCAGGTAGACCCAAATGTACACCCCTAGTGGGGATTCAAATGTGGGTTTCCCAGATCCTAGTCCAACACTTTAACCACTATACACCATGCTGGCTCTTCACTTTTGCACTCTCACATGAACCACAACTGGCATCCTGGGCAGCAACTTCTTTTACTTAGAGGAAGGATGGGGTGGAAGGAAATCAGCCCTCCCACTAATCTGCCATCAAGTCCTGTAGTCACAGCTGCCACTCCCTCCACGCGATCATCTTAACTACTGGTTGGCAACTGGGGGTGGGAGGGCTGCATACAGATCCTCAGCGGGCCAGATGTGGACCTTGAGAGCTGTCAGATCCTTGTTTACAAGCTAGCATAATATCAGCAGCGGCAGCTACTTTCCCCCCCTTGGGTTTATCATTTGACCTGCATGGATGTTTATGTTTTTAATGTGAAGCTCAAGAGCCAGGAAATGCAAGGGTTTTCTTTCTTTCTTCCTGATTGGCATCCTTCTCCCTATGCAGGCTTGTTTATATACAAGGCGCTGCTCTCTTCTAGAAGTTGCTCAGAGCCTAGCCTACGAGGCAGGAATTTAAGAAATAGTGCTAGTTTTTGTTTCTCTTCCCCCCCCCCCTCACTCTGGGAAGAATTCAGCTTATGGCTAGCAGCTCTCCTACTGTCCAGATCAGGAGAATTCTGCCTTGAACAAGGTGCCCTGCTCACAAGACGAAACTTTGGGACCAGAAGGTCTTTATTCCTGTTCTGAGATTTGCTTTATTTATTTATTTATTTTTTAAAGAGCTTCCTTTAGAGGCAACTAAGTACGGCTTTCTCTTGGGAGTGTATATTTCTGTCTATGCCTCACTAAAAAGAAGCATTCAGTATTGATTTCTGCCCACTTACAGTGCACATTCAGGGAGCTTACTGATGAAAACTGTGAAGGGTTGGAGAAAGCAGGGCTGGGAGGCCTTGACATTTGCCTAAGAACATTTACCTTAAAAATAAAAAAGGGGACTGGGTGAGAGAACATTAACACTCTTTTTACCCTTGAGGAAATTCACATTACAAAAGTCTTTTGTAAACTCCAGTAAGTTCTCACAAGCAGAATTTATTCCCTTCCTCCATCTGCCCTGCCCCATCCCACCTCTTGCTGCATCATCAGGATATCCAAGTGAGAGCAAAAGGGATTTTGTTTGTTCTGTCCGGTGGCTAGTACTTAAATTATGGGAAGGAAAATGGGTCAGGGTAGGGGATGACAGGGGAATGCTTTTCTGGTGAAAATAAAACAGAGGAAGCCTTTAGCAGCATTAAGGGGGCCCAGCCCACCTTCTCGCCTTTGAAATTCAGATTACTACCTGTGGTTATACTCTCATTTGTCATTTAAGAAAAACAATGGAATGAAATGCACACGGTGGGGGACATGAAAGTTTTCTCTGTTCCTGGAATCTGCAGCAGACAACTTTTGACTCCAAGCGATTTAAAAAAAGAAGGCACTGAAGATGAGGCTCTCCAAAAACTCCACTGTTTTTGAAGCCAAAGCACAGAAACTGTGTTCAGACATCAAGTTCAGCTATGAACAAATCCAGCTTGTTGCTGAGAGCCTCCCTTGTAGGGAGAATCCTGGTTGAGAACTTGTGACACAACACAAGTATGTACACTGACTGGACCCCTTAGTCCAGCTAGGGTTCCCGGATGCACTTGCAAAGATAATCAAAGATGTACCACTGTCCAAATGTTACATGATTCCCGAAGCAAATATCAGTATAATGCAGGTGTGCATATAACAATCATGTTTGCCATATAACGCATAGAAGTATCTTTTGCATCTGGAGGAACAAAGCAGATGAGACAGATAATTTGCCAGGAATTTCTTAGCAATCTCCCATTTGCAAAGTATAACACACACACCATTCTACCAGAAAACAGTTCTCCTGGCCACCCCAATTCTCTGTACGCACAATCTCCCCCCCCCCATAATTTCCTCATTGAAAGAGCTGCAAGGACCACCCCAGCTCAGCTGCCATTCCTGGCTGCCTCCACAAAGCCTTCCAAATTACAGTAGCGGGGAAGTGGCAGCCCAGAAAGAGTTGATTGCCTGTGGATGAGAAAGAGAACAGGCCAAAAGCCCAATGAAAAAGAAAGCCTGAAAAAGCTCTTTGTGCCTGGGAACAATAGGGAGAAAGAGGATGCTTGCAAGGGACAGCTTTGATACCTCATGAAAGAGAACTGGGGGGGGGGAGTGGGAAAGAGAGACTCTGTGCCTCACTGGCAAACATCATTATGGATTGCAGTCCATCTCTCTTGCTTCCGCAACATGACCTCATCCTCCAAGGATGTGACTCAACCCAGCCTTGAAAGAGCTGTATGACTTCTTGTCCTGATTGGCTACAGAGGTAGAAATGACCAAACCATCTTCACACCAGGCGATTCCTTCAGGACAATGTCTTTTGAGGAGGAGAAGAAATGCATGTGGTGAGGTGGGGAGAGAGAAGCTATCATTCTGACAGGCACATTTTTTGGCTTATGAGGTGACAGTGTTTGTTCAGAGTAGAAAGATTCTCCTTCATAGTGTACTTCAGTTATCTGATTTTTATCTAGCCTCCCAATGACCTTGGAGCAGCATCCTCAAAATAACTCTGAGGTAAAGCAGTCAGCTAACAAAAAGGAAAAAAGAAATCCCTCTAGGTATGAGCCTAACTCCAAGGCAAGACAAAAAAAAAAGGTACAAACATTAGCCTCTGAACATGTTCAGTCAAAGTGTAGGAAGAAAAGGAGGTTTTAAAAGCAACACAAAAATGGCAAGTTGATATTGCCATATTTTTCACAGGCATGTGTGTGTGTGTGTGTGCGCGCGCACACACACACTTATGTGCACTGAAATATACACAGCAACACAGAGCCCAGTCAGTGCTCGTGGTCTCACTCTTAGATGAATATGCCATTCTCGGTACTTGTTTTATTCCTGTACACATTGTACAGTACAAACTGAAGACGAACAGGTTACAAAAATTATAAATGAAACCGTTTGAGAATACTTCTAAGATCTGTTTATTCTTCTGCCGCTCTGTTTTTATCTAGGAATAATATTCTCTTCATGCTGCTGATGAGCTCTATTCAGGAAAGGGGGCAAAAAGATAAAAATAACACACTGAAGAGCTGGTGGATCAGCTATAGTTTGTGAAGAATGCACATAAAATCAATTTGTTTCTGAGCATATCCATTCCATCAAACTGCATGGAGATTAATTCATCAAGATTGTGTATATTGTGGAGAACACACAGATGGAAATAATACAAGTACGTTGATACTTTTTTCTTCCTCCATCACCATGCATCACAAATGAAACCACAGTACTGCTCACAATTTGGAGGAGGATTTGGGGGGGAGGGGTACAAAGTGCTAGAAATGGCTAGAATTAAGTGCTAGAAATGGCCTGAAAAGATCACATCACACCACGCTCAACTGCATTTATTCCTTTCAGCAGACCCCTTCAACAAGAAATAATGGTGCTATGTCTAATTCATATAGGATCTAGAATGGGGTCTCAAGAGATAACCAGGCGAATGTTTCACCTTTTTTCAAGGAGCAGATATATGTTCCAATACTGGAAAAGGGCACATTTTGTTTCAGTTCCTTCCCCAGTACTACAGAACAGAAAGGAAACAGATGCCACCTTATGTTTCACTGCACTCTTAATACAAATTTCACTGCATTCTGTGCCAGTATGTGCTGGTGTTCAACTAATTTTTTTATCCTAGTGTTCCTCCAAAAAGGCAATGAAAATGATTCTTCCCTCCTCCATTTTATCTTCACAATGACCCTGCTAAGTAGCTTAGGCTGAGAGAGGCTGAGGGCACAAGGTTACCCTAGGGTTGCCATTTCTCCGACGGGGGCCATTCCTAGTTTCGGGGGCTCCAATCCGCTGCCGCCCAGCCTGCCAGCAGGGGAGTCCCATCCCCAAAAGGCCCCGCCTTGCACCAACGTGTCTGCCACAATGACGTCACCTGGAGGTGATGTCATGGCGCACGGCATATTGTGTGGGGGACACTCTGGTGTTTGAGAAAAAACTCTATGGTTACCATAGATTTTTTCCTCAAATGCTAGAGCATTCCCCGCAATGTGCCTTGTGTGATGATATCACTTCTGGGTGATGTCATCGTGGCATGCGTGCACAGTGAGGGACCACCACCCCCGCTCGCAAGCAGCCAGGTAAGACCTGGCAATCCTAGGTTACCCAGTAAGCTTTGCAGCCAAGTAGGGATCAGAACCTGGGTCTCCCCAGCTCTAGTCTAACCCCTAAACCATACTGTCTTCTGGTTTCAACTGAGGGGAGGGAATCACGAGTCTCCTTAGCATGAAGCAAGGTAGGCTGGGATGTAAACAGGAGGCTACAGCAGACACTAATGGTTCCAGGCCTCGGCATGTGGAAATATCATTGCTGCACAACAAGGTCCAGGGGCCAAGGCTGGAGTCTCTATATGTTCAAGGTATCCAGAAAAAAATTAATCTTGCTGCTCAAGATTATTTCGTGCCAAATATGACAGTGTTCACCAAATGCCGGCCCAGAAAATGACCCAGACATATCCTTTGGCTCAGAAAGGGATTGCTGAAATGTACAGATAAGGGGGTAAGAGGGAAGAGAAGAACTAAATGGGGGGGAGAACTAAATGGGGGGAAAACATTGACAGGTTCACAAAAGGGTCTTCTATCTTCCAAGTGGCTTGGTAAAACAGTAGGAGAGTAAAACACATGCATGGACAAACTGCATTTTTTTCTTTCCAGGTTAAAATTAGATTTCAGATGCATCCAACTGGACTGACTCAAAAAAAAAAAGACTGACAGAAGGAAAACACAATGGCATTTGTGGGAAACTGGGAGAAATCAGGAAAAGACAACAATGTGGGAAGCACTTACAGAAGTATAGAAAACAACACAGGACAGAACTGGAACACATTCAAGGAGGAAGCAGAAAATAAAAGGGTAGCAGAATTAGAAAGAGAAGTGGAGAAGCCTAGAGGTATTGCACGCCTTCCTTCCAGCCCATAAACGTTTCTATTTAAGCATCTAAAGCAGCAGCTTTAAGCAGAGCAAAAGAAAAACCCACGAGCACGAAGCCCTTCAATCGCACATCTGAATGATTCATTCTAAGGAACAGAACAGAGCGAAGGAGATCGTGCAATTTTGCTTCTACTGACTGATGACGATCATGGCTCTCCAACCAGTAAAAAGTAAACGGCATTCATAAGGAGCTGTGATTTGGATCAGGGCTGCGAGCGAAGGGCTCCTTGTGTGGCTGTTAAAAGTTTTTTTTAAAAAGGACAATACCTTTTAGAAGCCCCCGCCCCCAAATGCTAACAGCAATGACAGAAGCCCAGATTCTACTAACGAAACTGAGCAGAGGTCGAAGAGTTAAATCTCCTCATCTCTTCCTGAACTGGACCTGATCCAAACTGCAGCAGCACCCACAATTACTTCTAAAAACCAATGGAGAGCAGCAATCTCAGTCACGTCTGTTTCGACCCTAAATTAGGAGCCTTGCAGAGATTCTGTGAGCTGCTTTTAGCTGCCACCATGCTAGTAAGCTAAGTGGCATCTACTGTTCAGATATCTTTTCATTTAAGACCTCAAACACTTGATGCATTATTTAAATTGTTTGGGGAATTTCTCTGGGTTTGCCAGCTGTCCCAGATTTCCCAAAGTAAATCATTTACTTCACCGCCCTTGATAGAGACATCTGGAGCCCTGCAAGTACAGAATTCAAAGGGGAGCTTCCGGTGGGTGGATTGGCGATGGTGGTTGCTCTCCTCGACGCTCAAGGAGACAACTAGCACACCATCGGCTTGGAGAGGTGCCACCTCAAGTGGCACCCCCACAGAGCCCTTGTGATGGGTTCCAGGTATAAGCCAATTCAACCGGGATAAGCGCAGGAGATCGAGCGGAATAGCGAATGAACAGAGCGGGGTCAAGGCATGACCAACAATGAACGTGAGTTTGAAATAAACTGACTATTTTTCTAAAACAAAGTCCCCCCCCCTGTGGAAAAAGCAGACTGTGAGGAGGGATGCCTCCTAAGCACTTGGACAGTTTAACACAGCGAAGGGGGGAAGAGGGGAAAAAACCCAGCGATTTATTTTGAGAGACTTACTTGAGCACCGACAGTGAAACAACGAGTCTTTCGAGCCCTGGGAAAGTGGATTTAAACTGTAAACAAAGTGAGAACATGGTGGCTTCTCGAGAGAAGTTGAAACCGAAAGGCAGTCAGAGTCCAAGACTGGAAGAGGGAGCAGACGTCATGAAGATGTTAGCAGATATGCTGAAGCCAGTTTTGGAGCAACTCGGTGGTATTAACCAGCAACTGGCCACGCTAAACCAAAACTTCGCTCTGCAGCAGCACCAGCTGGCAGAGACAGAGAAGAAAGTGGAGCATACAACTGAGAAAATCACAGAGATGGACACCGCAAACAAGAAGATGAAGAAAAGAGTGACAGATCTGGAATCAAAACAAAAACTGCAGGAAAACTGTTTGCTACAACTGCAAATGGAGAAAGCTATAATGACTCTCAGATTTCAGGGAGTGCCTGAAGATGAAAAAGAAGATTTGAAGAAGACCCTGGGTGAGACTATTGCTCCAGTAACAGGTTTACCAGCAGATGAAATAGTCAAAGATATGGAGGCTGCCTATCGGTCAATTACATTAAAAAAAATATAGCCTGCCTGGGGAGATTGTGGTCAGATTTGCAAGAAGACAGACCAGAGATGCTATATTAAAGGCAACTTCGGCAAATCCACTGAAATTTGGGAATATAATTGTTATGACTTTAAAAGATATCCCATTTGAAATTCATCAAAAGAGGAAGAGCTACAAGGACCTAATCTCATTTCTTCAAACAAACGGAATTCAGTATCGGTGGGCGATCCCCGAAGGTGTCATCTTTAAAATCAACGATAAAAGAGAGAAGATTGACTCCACTTTTAAAGCGAAGGAATTCCTGAGACGGCAGCTGGGGTCAGGTGAAGAACATAAAGACGAAGAAACAAAATCAAGTGACTCAGCCACCTCTGGAACGGATGAGGACTCTGTGGGTGAAGCGGGAGCGGGAGCAAGTAAAACTGTGTATGATTCTAGAGAGAGAAAACCGAAGTAGGGCAGAAGGACTCTGGAAATGGCCCTTTGAAGTAAAGAAGATGCTCAGGAAGTGTTCTCAAAATAACTAACTCACTAACATTGTTGTTGTTGTTGTTCAGTCGCACAGTCGAGTCCGACTCTTCGCGACCCCATGGACCAGCTCCCGCCAGGCCCTCCTATCTTCCGCCGTCCACGGAAGTTGGCTCAATTTCATGTTCGTTGCATCGATGACACTGTCTAACCATCTCATCCTTTGCCGTCCCCGTCTTCTTTGACCTTCAATCTTTCCCAGCATCAGGGTCTTCTCCAGTGAGTGCTCCCTTCTCATTTGGTGGCCAAAGTATTTGAGCTTCAGTTTCATTATCTGGCCTTCCAGGGAACAGTCAGGGTTGATTTCTTTGAGGATTGACTGATTTGTTCTTCTTGCAGTCCAAGGGACTCTCAAGAGTCTTCTCCAGCACCATAGTTCAAAAGAATCTATTCTTCGGCGCTCGGCCTTCCTTATAGTCCAGCTCTCGCAGCCATACATGACTACTGGGAATACCATTGCTTTGACCATGCGGACTTTTGTTGGCAGGGTGATGTCTCTACTTTTTATCATGCTGTTTAGGTTCGCCATCGCTTTCCTCCCAAGGAGCAGGCGTCTTTTAATTTCATGGCTGCAGTCACAGTCTGCGGTGATCTGGGATCCCAGGAACGTGAAGTCTGTCACTACTTCCACGACTTCCCCTTCTATTTGCCAAGGAGTGATGGGGCCGGATGCCATGATCTTAGTTTTTTTGATGTTGAGCTTCAAGCCCACTTTTGCGCTCTCCTCTTTTACTCTGAGCAAGAGGCTCTTTAGATCCTTTTCACTTTCAGCCATTAGAGTGGTATCATCTGCATATCTGAGGTTGTTGATCTTTTCCCCAGCAATCTTAATTCCCGCTTGTGATTCATCCAGGCCAGCATTTCGCATGATGTACTCTGCATATATATTAAATAAGCAAGGTGACAGTATACATCCTTGTCGTACTCCTTTTCCTATGCTGAACCAATCAGTTGTTCCGTATCCGGTTCTAACTGTCGCTTCTTGGCCCTTATACAGGTTTCTCAAGAGACATGTGAGGTGGTCTGGTACTCCCATCTCTTTAAGGACCTGCCATAGTTTGTTGTGATCCACACAGTCAAAGGCTTTAGCATAGTCAATGAAGCAGAAGTAGATATTTTTCTGGTACTCTCTTGCTTTCTCCATAATCCAGCGAATGTTGGCAATATGATCTCTCGTTCCTCTACCTCTTCGAAACCCAGCTTGTACTTCTGGTAGTTCTCTATCCACGTACTGTTGAAGCCTAGCTTGTAGGATCTTGAGCATGACCTTGCTAGCGTGTGATATGAGTGCAATTGTGCGATAGTTTGAACATTCCTTGGCGTTGCCCTTCTTTGGGATTGGAATGTATACTGATCTTTTCCAATCCTGTGGCCACTGTTGCGTTTTCCAAATTTGCTGGCAAATGGAGTGCAGCACTTTAACAGCATCATCTTCTAAGACTTTGAATAGCTCAGCTGGAATACCATCACCTCCACTAGCTTTGTTGTTAGCAATGCTTTCTAAGGCCCATTTAACTTCACATTCCAGGATGTCTGGCTCAAGGTCAGTGATTATACCGTCGTGTTTGTCAAGGACATTGAGGTCTTTCTTGTATAGTTCTTCTGTGTATTCTTGCCATCTTTTCCTAATCTCTTCTGCTTCTGTTAGGTCCCTACCGTTTTTGTCCTTTATCATGGCCAGCTTTGCATGGAACGCTCCCTTGATTTCTCCAATTTTCTTGAAGAGATCTCTAGTCCTTCCCATTCTATTGTTTTCTTCTATTACTTTGCACTGTTCATTCAGGAAGGCCTCCTTATCTCTCCTTGCTGTTCTCTGGAAATCTGCGTTCAGTTGGGTAAATCTTTCCTTTTCGCCTTTGCCTTTCGCTTTCCTTCTTTCCTCTGCTATTTGTAAAGCCTCATCAGAAAGCCATTTTGCTTTCTTGCATTTCTTTTTCTTTGGTATGGTGGTGATTGCTGCCTCCTGTACGATGTCACGAACCTCTGTCCATAGTTCTTCAGGCACTCTATCTATCAAATCCAGACCCTTGAATCTATTCTTCACCTCTACTGTATATTCATCAGGGATGTGATCTAGGTCAAACCTGAATGGCCTCATGGTTTTCCCGATTTTCTTCAGTTTAAGTCTGAATTTTGCAATGAGTAGCTCATGATCTGAACCACAGTCAGCTCCAGGTCTTGTTTTTACTGACTGGATAGAGCTTCTCCATCTTTGACTGCAAATTATATAGTCAATCTGATTTCGGTGTTGCCCATCTGGTGATGTCCATGTGTAGAGTCGCCTCTTAGGTTGTTGGAAAAGGGTGTTCGCTATGACCAGTGTGTTCTCTTGACAAAACTCTGTTAACCTTTGCCCTGCTTCATTTTGCTTTCCAAGGCCAAACTTGTCTGTTATTCCAGTTACCTTTTGACTTCCTACTTTAGCATTCCAGTCCCCTATGATGATGAGGACATCATTTTTTGGTGTTAGTTCTATGAGGTGTTGTAGGTCTTCATAGAACCGGTCTACTTCAGCCTCTTCTGCATCAGTGGTTGGGGCATAGACTTGGATTACTGTGATGTTGAATGGTTTGCCTTGGAATCGGACAGAAATCATTCTGTCATTTTTGAGATTGTATCCCAGTACTGCCTTTTGCACTCTCTTGTTGACTATAAAGGCCACACCATTTTTTCTACGAGATTCCTGGCCACAGTAGTAGATATAATGGTCTTCTGAGTTAAATTCGCCCATTCCTGTCCACTTTAGTTCACTGATTCCTAGGATATCGATGTTCAGTCTTGCCATCTCATTTTTGACCACGTCAGGCTTACCTTGATTCATAGATCTTACATTCCAGGTTCCTATGTAGTATTGTTCTTTGCAGCATTGGACTTTCCTTTCACCATCAGACACATCCACAACTGAGGGTCCTTTCGGCTTTGGCCCAGCCGCTTCACTCTTTCTGGGGTTACTTGTACTTGCCCTCTGCTCTTCCTCAGTAGCATATTGGACACCTTCCGACCTGAGGGGCTCATCTTCCGGCGTCATATCTTTTAGCCTTTTGATACTGTCCATGGGGTTTTCTTGGCAAAGATACTGGAGTGGGTTGCCATTACCTTCTCCAGGGGATCACACTTGGTCTGAGTTCTCTGCTGTGGCCTGTCCGTCTTGGGTGGCCCTTCACGGCATAGCCCACAGCTTCATTGAACCGCGCAAGCCCCCTCGCCACGACAAGGCAGTGATCCATGAGGGGGCGCTAACATTGAAGGAGTAGTAAAAAAGAACTTACAAGTATATTGTTATACTAACACGTTTATTACTTACATAGAGTTTAACACGGATATGATCTTCTACTCTTGGGTTTTTAGTTAGTGTGGGTATCTTTTCTTTATCCCTAGTTGTAGTCCCTCCCTTTATTTTCTGTTGTAGTTATGTAATAATAAAATTACCCTTTTGGGGTTTTTAAAAAAAAGAATTCAAAGGGAACCCACTGATCAGCCAGGCTAATAGCAACCAGTCCTTTTGGCAAGGGTGCCACAAGTGCAACCCGGAAGAGTGAATGCCACAGCAGTGCATGCTCAAGCATATCTTTAGCCTCCCACCCTTCTCCTGAGGTGGCTGGAGAGGGAGACGGGAGTAACTCTAGGCCTCACCAGGCCCACTAGCCTCCTTACCCCTGCCCAGACATGCCATCTACTCCTGCTACCTGGGTCACTGGTGGCAAGGGTTGCCATCTCCCCGATAGGGTTGGGGGGTTCCCCACTTTTGGGGGGGGGGTCCAATTCACCACCAGCCAGCTGGCCAGCAGGGGGAGCCCTGCCCCCAAAGAGCCCTGTCACACGAGATGTGTTCAGTGCCCAGAGGTGATGTCATTGCATGGGGGACGCTCTAGCATTTGGCTAAAAACTCCATGGTGACCATAGAATATTTGGCCGAATGCTAGTGCGTTCCCTGCATAATGTGCTTGGTGTGCTGAGGTCACTTCCGGGTGACGCCATTGGGGGAGGAGTGTGCTTCAAGCACATGCCAGAAGATCAAGGAACCCAGACTGGAGCCCCCTGTTGGCAGCCTGGCAACCCTAATGGTGGCATCCATACTATAGGTGGACTACTCATGATCTAGTCTATTCCTCCTTCACATTCCTCATGGGTATTATGTACTTAATCATTCCAAGATCTCTGCTCTAATCTATTGTAGAAAGCTCCCAAGAAATGAGACCACAAGCTTCCTGTACTATTACTGAACTGCTCTGAAGTATTGGTGGGAAAACAAATTCAAGTGCTTCTTGTCTTGGCAGAGCTCCTTATTTAGGGTCGAAATTAGTTCCTAATTTAGGGTCGAAACAGATGTGCCTAAGACTGCTGCTCTCCATTGGTTTTTAGAAGTAATTGTGGGTGCTGCTGCAGTTTGAATCAGGTCCAGTTCAGGCAGAGGTGACCATTTTCCAACTGGCTATATGCACACTCTGGTAAGTCACTGAATGCAGAATGCACGTAACTGCTGGGTCTCCCCACCACACATACTCCTCAAAATGGACTTTTGCAAATTAGTTGCCGACCAAGAGTCCTTTCCTGCCTGCCTTCTCTCCAGCAGCTGAAGCCGTGGAGCTTCTAGCCAGAGGCTCTCAACATCTCCCACTTCGCTGAGGCTTGCAGCTCTCTTCTAAGATAAGTGAAAATATTCTCAAAATAATGAACAAAAAATAAGGAAACAGCTGTTTTCCATGGGAATGAATCCTGAAGGAATGCAACAGCAACAGTGTTGGTGTGTGTGGTGTTTTGCAGGGTTTAACAGTGGCGCATGGCATAACGAAGAAAAACACTGTTCCTTGGGGCCAGGCACTGTTCTCAGTGACAGCTGGTTGAACAGCTAGCAGTAGCTGGGAACAACTGTTGAAACTGAGAGGAAAGAAATGCGAACTAGACAGACAGAAACCGAGGACCATAAAATGCAGGTTCTGTAGATCACCAACAGTACCATTACCGGGGCTTTTTTCCCCGGGGAATGCACCAGAGCGGCATTCCGGAACCTCTTTGACAAAATTCTTTTAAAAATGTTTAAAAGTTCATGAGTTTTCAGTATACAGATCGAAAACTTCATTTCCCTCTTCAGAGTTCTGGCATCTCTTTAAAAAGAAACAGAAAAAAAGCTCTGACACTACTATACATATATACCACTAAAACATTTAAGCTAATAAAGAGTCTCTCATTATAATAATGCAAGAGCCCTGTAAGCTTTGCCCATTTTCCTGCAACAGTCAAGAGATGTCATTCAGCAAACCTTTCAAGCTGTGTTGCATGAATACCACTGAATCTAAACAAAGGTACATGGAAATTGCCCTGACCTAGATAGCCCTGGCTAGCCCAGTCTTGTCAGATCTTGGAAGCTAAGCAGGGTTGACCCTGGTCAGTACTTGGATGGGAGACCACCCAAGGAACACCAGTGTTGTGACACAGAGGCACACAAAGGCGAAACACCTCTGAACACCTCTTTACTTGAACACCTTCTAGGTTGCCATAAGTCAGCTGTGACTTGACAGCAAAAAAAAAGAAGAGTGGAAATTGGCTCTTACATTACATGTGAGTGCCGCAAGCACTTTTGTACAGGTTGCTTTTTGATTAAAATCCCTTAGCTGCCATCTTACATGTAGGATTTTCAATTTCTCAAGCTACAGATATGTTTAAAAATATGAAAGCTTAAAAAGCCAAAATTCAGAAAGTATTCACCTTAAAAAATTCCCAATAAAACAAAACTTTACAAAATTCATTTCACTTCATAGTTATCAGCATAAGCTTAACCTGTTAACAATTCCACTGCACACACACTATAACACACCCTAGTGAAAAAGGGACATACAGGCCTGGGTAGCAGCTTAATAACTTCCTGAAGCTCCTCTCCATACCAAACAAAACAAGCATGTTTACATGGTTCTTTCCAGGTCATCATCTGGGCTAAGTTTATTCTGAAATTCTTCAGTCCCACCATACATGATCAGGATTCAATAACAGCTATGAAAGTCATCACCCTATGAATCTTTTGGCTTTGCAAAAAACTAAGTCCACTTCTAGCTCTCAAAAGCGGCTTGAAAGTGTTGTTCAAGGATATAGATTTTGGAGCACTTTTTCTTGTAATTTGGGTGGGTTATGTATTGTTATGTATTGAAATACTAACATAAATCGGCCCATTGAACTCCCATGTAAAGCTTCGAGCCAGACGAAGGCTCCATCAGTGGTGACTTGCTATTAGTCGCTCTGCAACAGCGACCAATCAGAGAAGGACTAATTCCCCGAGCGGGAAGAACTTTCATTGGTCCTTATCCGCACAACCTCATTGGTTGTTATTTGTAAATAGGCGTGGCTATGTTAGCCCGGGAATGTTTAAAAAGGAGCCTAGCTCCCAATGTTGTTCGTTCTGGTTATTAACTGCGTTGAAGTGCTTGTTCGTTCCTTTATTAAAGCTGAAACACTTGCTGAAATCACTCTCCGAGTCTTTGTTAGCACGATCTAACACATATCTACGATGATAAGGCCTTCAAAATGTTCACTACTTTACCTCAAACATCCAGATGCTGAATGGCCTCTGCCATGAGTCCTTTTTCCCCAAATGGAGGTACGTGTTGAATAGGATGAGATAGATATAACGTTCCAAGTACTGCAGGCTCTTCAGCTGCAATGCCTGCATTTCCTTTTCTTCCTTGGCAGTTTTGCCCTGTAACAAAACAGACAGTTGCTTGAGTCCTGACATCACATAGCAGAATTTCCCCACCATTCAAGCTGACACACTTGTCTTTGATCAAATGCAACACCTCAGGGCCTTTTTCTGAGGTTACCATCATGATGCTGAAACTGCTAAGGGGCAGCTCCTTCTTGAAATGTGGAGGCAAACATTAGAAGGCACGGATCCTGTGGGAAGAACCCACACGGCAACCTCAGTTTCCAGGAAGAGCAAAGCTCGTGTGGGAAGAAGCCACAATATGGCTGCAGTGACATACACTAAATAATCCACTTTCAATTCACTTTCAGTGTACTTTCCTACTGGATTTTATTGTATGAACTGGCAAAATCCAGTTGGAAAGTAGATTGAAAATGGATTATTTAGTGTGTGTGACCGCAGCCTATGAGTCCCTTTTCTGTAAAACTTGGGGTTTCTAACATTACCTTAATGATGTGGGAAGTCGTTCCTGTTACACAAACCTAATATCAGAAGAAGCCCTCAACAGTTTGTGGACTTGGGTGCTAATATTCCTTATACAGTTTTTCACTGATGGCGTCAGTGCTAGAGCCGGAAGCCTTAAGTTACACATTTTTTAGAAGAAAGGAACAGGAAGAAAGACAGCAAGGGAGAGCTGAACATGTGAAGTTACAGGACTTATCCTGGAAACCTGACCTTTTGGACCGATCCCTAGGGGAAAGTAATCTCCAGATGGGAGTGACATAGAAAGTGGGAGTGGGTAAAGCCAAGCTCCCACCACAATATCTCCTGCCTCTCCTCTCAAGAAACCCCCTGAGGAGAAAAAGCTTATCTATGATAGTTGGGCCTCAAGCCTGCAGCCAGCCGCCTACTTAGGGTTGCCAGGTGGGACCTGGCCGAGAGCTCCCGGGTCCTTCCTGGGATCTTCTGCCGCATGTGCAAAGCGTGTGGGGTGTGATGATGTCACCCGGAAGTGATGTCATCACACCACCGATGTTGGGTTGTGACGCTCTAGATTTTGAGCTACACTCTTGTGTTTTATTGCCTTCAAAACCACAAAGTTTGCCCCAAAACTGGAGTGTCACTCCCTGATATCAGTGATGCAATAATGTCACTTCCAGGTGACATCATCCTGTCGGGGACATCGCCCGGGGACATCCCTGCTGAGGGAATGGGGCTTCCTCCACTGGCCAGCTGGCCGGCAGTGGATCAAAGTTCTGAAAAGTGGGTGGGACCCCTGCTGGGACCTGGAGATTGGGAACCCAAATGCCTAACCTTCTAGGCCAGCTTAACAGGAGGGAACGGAACAGTTATTTCTTGGTCCCACTAAGTAGTAAGGGCAATGAATTGCCCTGTAATGAAGTGAAGGCTCCTGTTCAGAGAAGTACCCAAGTGAAAGAAAGAAGCCAGTGCTTCAGTACAGGCCAAGCTGACTGAACAAGGCAACAATGTTAAGCGTATTTCTACAATAGCTGTTGCTGTTTAAGCATGGCATCTTAGACTAAACAGGTAACTCCCTATATTTTACTGTACACCATCAATTAATGTCACCCTGAGCATTCAATTCAATTATGTCCTTGTCGCAACACAGGGTTTTTTTCGTTTGCTTTCGTAAAAAAAAATAATCTAGCCCATGAAATACTAAATCGAATGCTGTGCGCTGAAGTATTCAATGTTTGTCCAACTGATCCGTCTAGAATCTTAGATACGAAGAAAGACACCGGGGGGGGGGATGGGTTCAATGCCCCCAAGAGCAGGATTGGGTGGGGGGGAATCAGCCTGCTGCAAGAGGAATGGGCTGTGACACCCTCCATGGGCAGAAGTTCTTGAGCACACCATAACGTGGCTTTAGATCAACCACAGAACAATTCATTGGAGCTGCTCCCTCTGGACTCTGCCATCCCAAAATAACTTTTATTGTAAATTATGAGGGCTGGTTGTGAAATGTACTTATTTTCAGCCTTAGTTCATTTACACCAAATAAAATTTCCAAGGGTTGCTTCATATGTTAGAGTCCCTATATGGAAGGGGCTTACGGGTGCTCCATGGGGTGGTGGTCTGTGTACAACCTTGATAGCCCTAATGCATGCGTTGCCCTGACCACATGGTGCACATATCTGGTGGACAGTGATAGGAAGAGACTCTCTGCAATTAGGCTAGTATGGGAAGACGCTTATATGCATGGCAGCATCCACATGGAGGTTTGCATCATATAAAACAACCCTTGGAACCCAGGCGTTTTTACCCATGCAGAATATGTTTGATCTGCTTTCAATGCACTTTTCAACTGGGTTTTACTGTATGAAACAGCACTGAAAGTGGATTGAAAGTGCATTATTCAGCATATGTGAAAACACCAAAATTGAGAATGAAGTCCTTCTTGTGCTGGGTATCCAACCTCACTGTGAAGGTGTCTAAAACAAGGGCATATTTTGAACTTGGCAATCCAAGCTCTCATTAAACAGTGGCTTATGCTAAAATCTTTCCACTTTTAAACACAAAACCTCTCTCAAATAGAAAAAACAACAGTATTGTCTACTTTCACATACATATGTGAAAATTATATATATACAACATGGCTAGGAATAAGCATGCTAAGAGATTTCAAGCTATAAATGGCACCATTCTTTCATATAATGTTCTTGTTCCTGACAGGCTCACACTCAAGAACTTGCCCCCTCCCAACTCCTGCCCCTACCCTGACCTTGGCCAAGTCATGACCGTACTCAGCCGTCACTGAGGCAGATATTTGAGGTGTGTTTGGTTTTTTCTTCATAGTTTCCAGCTGAGCGCAGACGCTACCCATTTTTCAGACTAAGCTGTTATTTAAGTAACCACTTTGCTATAAGTAGAAATGAGCAATTAGAGCTTTATAGAATAGAAACACCATCCAAAACTGGGGGGGAAGAACAAAGATAGAATTAGAAGCTTGAGAAAATAGTGTAGTTAGTCAGCTAACATAAAAAGTTAGCTCAAATCTGCTACTCCTGTCTTAAAAAAAAAAAAAGACTGACACAACCAGGGGTCTTTTCATAGAAAAAGAGCTGCAGGAGCTCATTAGCATAACTCATTAGCATAACTCATTAGCATATGCCACACCCCCTGACATCATTGGAAGTGTGTCAGAAGGCAACATCCACCACTCACGCTCCACCCCAAAAATCTCCAGGTATTTCCCAACTCAGAGCTGGTGAGCCCCGTGGTCTCTCTCCGTGGTCTCTCATTCCAGTTCCAGAACACTCCTGCTACACCCTGGGGCTGTCATTCCACTCTTGGACCTGTCATTCCAGTTCCAGAACACTCCTGCTCCACCCTGGAGCTGTCATTCCACTCTGTGGCCTGTCATCCCAGTCCCAGAACACTCCTGCTTCACCTTGGGGCTGTCATTCCACTCCTTGGTCTCTCATTCCAGTCCCTAAACACTCCTGCTACACCCTGGGGCTGTCATTCCACTTCGTGGGCTCTCATTCCATTCCCAGAGTAGTGTATTTGGGCCCAGAGACCCTAATGGAAAATCCATTCCGCATTTTTATTGCAACTCTACTTGTACTGTAATGTATTTCAATGGAGCCAATGCCAGTCAATTGGCATTCCTGGCTCCCATTATTTCCAATGGGCCTTCAAGTGTTTCCCATTGCTTCCAATGGGCAATCTGTTAGAAATGGAAAAGGGGATCCATATTGCTCTGCCCCTTCCAAGAACAAACTTATTCCCTCTTCAAGGGTTTTCAGAAAGCTACATACTCTTTTCCAATCTCACTTCAGCGCTAGTTCCTGTCCTCAAACTCACAGAAAGACCCAAAGACTCTTGTTTTTGGTAGAATGACACCCCTCCCCTCCTCCACCTGGCTGTTGTGCATCCTACATGAAGCAGGCAGATGCAAGCCAATGCCAGTGGTCTGCATCCACCAACTCACACAGCAGAACCAGAAAAAAGTAAATAGATGGGGAAGGAAGGAAGCTAGCTTTCTGGCACCAAATTAGTTTTTAAAAGACCTCAAAATTACACTCAAAAGAAACTCAAGGGGTGTTTCTCTCCCCTGGACTCACCACCAACCAGGCAGGCAGGCAGAAGCCTCCATGTGGAAGCCAGCTCCTTCCCCCCTCAATCCCCCAACTCAAAAAAACTTAAAATGAAATCAAGGGGCTTTTTTCCTGCACGGGGACTCACAGGCAACCAGCCAAGCCAGTTCAAGGCTCCTTCCCCCTCACCAAAGCAAAAAAAATTCAAAACGGACTCACTCAAGGGCATGCAAGCTCCTCCCCCCCCACCACCAAAGAAAACAAATTCAAAACGGACTCACTCAAGGGCTTTTTTTCTGCAACCAGCCAAGCCAGTTCAAGGCTCCATGTGGGTATGCTGACGGAGTACTTTAAAGTACAAAAGGGGATGAGGCAAGGTTGTCCTCTGTCCCCGTTGCTATTTATATGGATGCTAGAAGTACTGCTGAAACAAATTAGGGAAGACAGAGAAATCAAAGGTTTAAACAACAAAGGCTTTCCTTATAAATATAGAGCTTTTGCAGATGATGTAATGTTTATGCCCATCGCTAATGGAGAAAATAAAAGAGTTTGGAGATTTAGCAGGTTTTTATGTAAATAAGAATAAATCCAAGGTGATGTGTAAAAATATGACCGGAGAGAAACAAGAGGAACTACAGAGGCTGACACAATGTGAAGTTGTGAAAAGGACTAAATATTTAGGTATTGACTTAACAATGAAGAACATAGACCTTTATAAAAACAATTATGACAAACCAAGGCCCAAGATACAGCAGGACATTAAAAAATGGAATGCATTGAATTTGTCACTGTTGGGGAGAATTTCAGTGGTAAAAATGAATATTTTACCACGGTTGACGTTTTTATTCCAGACAATCCCAATAGTGAAGGATGTGAAGGTATTTAATTTTTGGCAAAGAAAAATTTCAAAGTTTGAATGGGCCAGGAAGAAACCATGGATTAAAATGAAGATCCTATGTGATGCAAAAGAAAGAGGCGGATTTCAGTTACCAAACTTGAGGCTGTACCATGATGTGGTCTGCCTAACCTGGTTGCAACAATGGATTATGTTGGACAATAAGAAGCTGTTGGCGTTAGAAGGACATGATTGTAAATTTGGTTGGCATGCCTATTTAGGGTATGAAAAAACGAAAATGGATGGTTTTTTTAAACACCACTATATTAGAAGAACTCTATTTGATACATGGACTAAGTATAGAAGGTTCTTCTCGGATGAGAGACCACTTTGGATTGTACCGGCGGAGGTTATAAAACCTTTTTCGACACATAAAGGAGAAGATTGGGTACAATATAGAGACATGTTGAAACCAGTGGGAAAAAACATTTGAAATGAAAATGGAAGGAAATTTGGCTTTTAAGTATGGTTGGCTACAATATAGACAGATTAATGACTTATTTAGAAAAGACAAAAAAGCTTTTGGATTCAGGGAAAAATATAATGATATTGAAAAAGTATGGTTTGAGGGGGCTAAAAACTTATTTCTAAAATGTATAAGATATTATTAAAATGGTATACAGAAGATGAGACAGTTAAAGAGCAAATGATAAAATGGGCAGTTAACATGAATAAAGAAATATTGATGTCATCTTGGGAATATTTGTGGAAGAATGCAATGAAAATATCAACGTGTAATAATTTAAAAGAAAATTGTTATAAGATGATGTATAGATGGTATATGACGCCAAAAAGATTGCAAATATGAATAGTAATATGTCAAACAAATGTTGGAAATGTAAAAATGCAGAGGGCTGGTTTTATCATATGTGGTGGACATGTGAAAAAGCAAAAGTATTTTGGACTGTAATACAAGCTGAAATGGAAAAAATTGTGAAATGTAAATTTAAGAAAGAACCAGAAATATTACTTTTGGGACTTAAAATGGAAGAAGTCAATATGGCAAAAAGGACATTGATGTGGTATATGATCACAACTGCCAGAATGACATATGCCCAATGTTGGAAGCAAGACAAGGTCCCTGAAATTGGGGAATGGATAAAAAAATTACTTTTTATGGTTGAAATGGACAAAATGACAAGGAAACTTAATAACGTGGAAGCAAAAGAATTTTTTGTAGATTGGAAAGACTTTAAAGAATACCTAGAAAAATACTGGGATGTAAAAGACAATTTGCTTTGCTTTGATAACTACTGAAAACTAAAAGATAGTAGAAAATAGATAAATGTATATGAACAACAGTTGAAAGATACGTTACCTATAGATGTATTATGAAAAAGAGAGGTATGAAGTGAATATAAGAACTGAGCTGGAGGTTGGAGCACTGTGGGAAGCCGAAAAGGGGGGGAGAGAGGAGGAAGGGATGTATAAGGATCTCAGATTTGATATATGTTTAACTTTTTAATATATCCTAATAAATTGTTTTTTTTAAAAAGGCTCCATGTGGGCATGCCAGCTCCCCACCACCACCAAAACAAAAAAATTCAAAACGGACTCACTCAAGGGCTTTTTTTCTGCAGGGGGACTCACAGGCAACCAGCCAAGCCAGTTCAAGGCTCCATGTGGGCATGCCAGCTCCTCCCCCCCCAACCGAAACAAAAAAATTCAAAACGGACTCACTCAAGGGCTTTTTTTCTGCAAGGGGACTCACAGGCAACCAGCCAAGCCAGTTCAAGGCTCCAGTTCAAGAACTTTGGGACGGGGTGGCCAGACCTCCTGGGGCGCCGCGGATCTCCGTGGTCCTGGGAAGCGCAGTTAGGGGTGGATGGGCTTCCCTGGGCGCCGCAGATCTCCGCGCTTTGGGAAGCCCCGTCCCCTGGTCTTTTCACTCACGGAGCGGCGCTCCAACCCCTGGACACAACCACTTTTAACTTTAAAAGAAGAAGAAGAAGAAGGATTTGGATTTATACCCCGCCCTTCACTACCCAAAGGAGTCTCAGAGCGGCTTACAAACTCCTTTCCCTTCCCCTCCCCACAACAGACACCCTCTCTGTGAGGTAGGTGGGGCTGAGAGAATTCTGACAGAGACTGCTCTTTTTCAAGGACAGCTGTGCCAGAGCTTGTGACTGACCCAAGGTCACATCAGCAGGTGCAAGTGGAGGAGTGGGGAATCAAACCCGGTTCTCCCATCTTAGAGTCCGCGCACTTAACCACTACACCAAACTGGCTGGTAACTTCTCTGATATGAGGGGACATGTGGTGAGGAAATGTAAAGGGAAAGTAGAAAGGGTCAAAACTATTGAGGAACCTTGGAAACTATTTAAAACTACAATCCTAGAAGCTCAAAAATATATATATTCCGTAGGTTATGAAAGGCACAAACAGGTATAGGAAAAAGCCTGCATGGTTAACAAACAAAGTAATGGAAGCTGTAAAAGGTGTGGCTCTGAGAGTGTTGACAATTATTGGATACAACCAAGATGGCGACCGGGTGTGTAGCTTGGGTGCTGAGCTCCCCCGTGATATTTTAACATCAACAAACTCAACTAATTCAACGGCTTTTGCCTAGTCCATCAGTTTAGCAGGCTAGTGCAAGTGTTGGCAAGTGTATCGGAACCGGCATATCGCACTCGGCGGCAGTGGTATTTAATGATACCGATAATTGAGAACTGGAAGACGTTAACGAGCAGGAGAGGCCCACGATAGCCTACAACAGCCGCGGAGCCGCGGAGCTGGGTGATTGGTGCGGCGGAGCCCTGTTGCTGAATCCGGCGTGGTGAGAGCATGACCGGGGGGGCATTGAAGGTGGAGCTCCGAGAGCACCGGCTTTCATCGAGTGTTACAACGAAGGGGACCGCGGGGCAGCGTGGGGTACCCGACCAGTATCCGGGCCCACCAAGGTCCTTGGGGATGCGTGGAGCCGTCAACTGCGTGAGGGCCGCGGCGCAAGGACTAGTGCGACTGCCGTGGAGGCCTACCGGGGAGCGGTGAGGGGCGGCTCGACCATAATCGGTGGTGAGGGAGCCGACAGGGATGACGCACCTACACCTGGCGGTGAGAGAGCTGGGAGGGAGCCCCTACCTTACCTGAAGTTACTGGCGGCCGAGCTGAGATCGCTGGGACCGCCGAGTGAGAGACTGCTGAGATTGTGTTCCGGTGCCACTGGAATTCGATCGGGGCCCCACAAGACTGGATGGGGTGCGTGGAGTGGGGCCTGCCATTGGACTGGAGCAGGCTGCCCTGAAGCTGTTACAAGTGGCCCCGGCACTCGGCCGGCCTCTTGGGAGGCGAGGGGGGAGGAACTAGAATTACAGCTACTGGAACCCCCCAGTGGCCAATGTGTAGAACTACAAGCATTGGACCATCTAGTGACTGGGGAACAGAATATCTTTAATGCTGATCCATCCTAATATTTGCACTGATCCTTCCTAATATTTGCACTGTGAATTCGATCACTGCTGCTGAACTTGTATGTTAGTGGGGCTGCTAGTGTAGTGTGAGTGGGTGTTATGTACTGTTGTGTGAGTGCGGGGTGAGTGGTGGTAGAGTTGGGGCGGGAGTGTAGTGGTTTTAGTGGGTGGACTAATTTAATGCCTCTATTATAATTACTGACTGTTTCTCTTGCACTAATAGCATTGTGATTGTGAATTTACCTAGCAGAATGAGCGTAGCAGCTAATTGCTGTAGCTGGATTGGTTGAATGGTTATTGGTGGTTGGCGGCCTGAGGTATAGCGGAGGCCCCAGCTAACTAATGTACGGGCAACAAATTCCAGTGCTCTTGGGGAGAGGGAAGTATGGCGGTGGGCAATGTTCCCACTAAGCTTTGGAGTCTTGTGAGCAAAAATTCTGCTTTGTGAGCTACCAGCATTAAAGTTGTGAGCAAGCGATTTGGCTGCTGCATAAATCAGTTTGCTTTGGAAACATCCTTCCTGAGCTAAGACCAAAATCTGAGCCGGAGGCTAAAAAAATGTGAGCTAGCTCACACTAACTCAGCTTACAGGGAACATTGGCGGTGGGTCCTGGCAACGAGTGGATAGAAGGGACGCGGAGAAACAGAGAAGCTCGACGCCCTTCCAGCCTACGACCCATCCCAAGGGTGGCTGGCAGTGGGGCCAGGATTGAGAACCTCTCTCCGTCATTGGTGTTGTGCAATGTCAGGTCTATTAACAATAAAGTCGAGGTCCTCTGGGACTTTGTACAGGAACAACAGGCTGACCTGGCTTGCATGACCGAGATGTGGGTGTGGGAGGGCGAGACAGTAGCTCTCCCCCAGCTTGCCCCCCCGGGATTCTCGGTCCTTCATCAATCACGGACAAAGGGGCAGGGGGAGGCGTGGCCCTATTCATTCGGGAGGCTTACTCCTTCAGGGCGCTCCCGCAGGTAGAGATCACAGGCATTGAATGTTTCGGTGTGATGCTGGAGGCTGTGGAGAGTTTGGCTATTTGGCTGATGTACCGACCACCTAACGCACCGGCCAATAGTCTGTCATCCCTGCTGGAGGCCGTATCAGGCTGGGCGCTGGAGCACCCTAGGCTAATTGTCTTGGGTGACTTCAACGTCCATGCTGAGGACACGACCTCCAGCTGGGCTATGGATCTAGTGTCGTCCATGACGGCACTGGAACTCTCCCAGTTTGTCTCGGCTCCCACGCATCGGGCCGGTCACATGCTTGATTTGATCTTTGCGGCAGGGGTTACCGTGGACCGTATTTCTGCTTCGGCAGTTCCATGGTCGGACCACCATGCCCTGAGGGCCTGTTTGGATGTCCCGCGCCAACCCTGTTTAGGTGGTGAGCTGATTTGGGCTTGACTGCGAAGCCAAATGGATCCTATGGATTTCTGGATGGCTCTGTGGGATCCAAGCCCCCCTGGTGGTTCGTTGGATGAGCTGGTGGAGGACTGGAATGGTCGACTCTCCTCAGTCATCGACGAGATCGCTCCCCAGTGCCCTCTCCGCACTCGTGATAAGCGAGCGCCCTGGTATACCCAGGAGCTGTGGCGGCTGAAGTGAGAGCTGAGACGGCTAGAGAGACGGTGGCATTGGGCTCACGACGAAGTGTCAAGAACATCCTATAGGACGTTTATGAAATCCTATGAGATGGCAGTTAAGGTTGCAAAGAAAGAGTTCTATGCGACCTCAATTGCGTCTGCTAGCTCACGTCCGGCCCAATTATTTAGAGTAATTCGGTCTTTGACAGCTCTGCCCCAGGGCAGGCACAACGCTAGGGAATTGGATTTAGGCTGCGAGGCATTTGCGAGCTATTTTGCAGATAAAGTCTTGGCCCTCCGCCGCAACCTCCCCGCTACAATTGAAACAGGGAACTCAAGGCCCCTTGCACGCCTTTGGTACAGGGTTTAGTGAGTTTTGACCCACTCAGTCTGGAGGAAGCTGACAGGCTGCTCGTATCTGTGCGCCCAACCACATACGATCTGGATCCATGCCCCTCCTGGCTTATTAAAGCGGGCCATGAGAGGTTTTGGGGTGCTCTGCAGGAGATTGTCAACAAGTCCCTCATTGAGGGACAGTTCCCCAGAGTACTTAAAGAAGCAATGGTCCGCGCTCTCTTGAAAAAGCCATCTCTGGATCCGGCCGAATTTGCCAACTATTGGCCAGTTTCCAATTTGCCTTATTTGGGCAAACTGATTGAGAGGGCGGTAGCGACACAGTTACAGGACTACATGGATGAGGCTTTTGCCCTGGCCACGGGACGGAGACGGTGCTGGTCGCCTTGACGGACGACCTCCGTAGGCATCTGGATCGAGGTGGTGTGGCAGCACTGGTGTTGTTGGACCTATCGGCTGCGTTCGATATGGTCGACCACCA
>NW_015173701.1:169321-178143 GCF_001447785.1 Gekko japonicus | reverse complement strand
TCTGGTCACCACACCTTAAAAAGGATATTATAGCTTTGGGAAAAGTACAGAAAAGGGCAACTCGAATGATAAAAGGGTTGGAACACTTTCCCTATGAGGAAAGGTTAAAGTGCTTAGGGCTCTTTAGCTTGGAGAAACGACGACTGAGGGGTGACATGATTGAGGTTTATAAGATTATGCATGGGATAGAGCAGGTAGAGAAAGAGGTACTTTTCTCCCTTTCTCACAATACAAGAACTTGTGGGCACTCAATGAAATTGCTGAGCGGTCGGGTTAGAACGGATAAAAGGAAGTACTTCTTCACCCAAAGAGTGATTAACACATGGAATTCACTGCCACAGGAATTGGTGGCGGCTACAAGCATGGACGGCTTCAAAAGGGAATTAGATAAGCATATGGAGCAGAGGTCCATCAGTGGCTATTAGCCACAGAGTATAGATACTCTGGGGCAAGTGATGCTCTGTCATCTTGGTGCTTGGGGAGGGTCAACAGTGGGAGGGCTTCTAATGTCTTGGCCGCACTGGTGGACCTCCTGATGGCACCTGGTATTTCTGGCCACTGTGTGACACAGGGTGTTGGACTGGATGGGCCTTTGGCCTGATCCAACATTGGTGTCTCTTATGTTCTTAGCTTAAGGCAGCTGGTGACCCTTTTCATAGTGCTGCTAAATTCTCAAGGAATATTAACTTCTCAAAAGTGCCTTTTATCAGCTCCAGCCATTCACTGAAAAATGTGATCTGGCAACAGAGAACCATGCTCTGAACACCTCCAGGTTAGATTACTATAATGTCTCTTATGTTCTTAGCTTAAGGCAGCTGGTGACCCTTTTCATAGTGCTGCTAAATTCTCAAGGAATATTAACTTCTCAAAAGTGCCTTTTATCAGCTCCAGCCATTCACTGAAAAATGTGATCTGGCAACAGAGAACCATGCTCTGAACACCTCCAGGTTAGATTACTATAATGCACTCTTTGACGGGCTGCCTTTTGAAAACTGTTCAGATAGTTCTGTTGGTCCAAAATGCTGCAACCAGGCTATTGTCAGGGTTGGTTACAGGGATTATTTATCATATGGCAGAGTTACACACAGGAAGCATAAATTAATATAAAATACAAGTAGATACAATGGGTATGCAGACCAATTGGACAATCCTCCTAAATACTAATATCTAAATTTTCAGTCCAATCAGTCGCAGGTGGGGAGAGCCCAAAAAGCTCCATCACATCTCCCTGGAAAGCACGATACATTCCTGTGACAGACGGAAAACAATTTGGTGCGCTGCATCACAATCACATTTGGGTCCTGGTATTTTGCCAAAGAATAGAGTCTTTTGAATTATGGTGCTGGAGAAGACTCTTGAGAGTCCCTTGGACTGCCAGGAGATCAAATCAGTCAATCCTAAAAGAAATCAACCCTAACTGTTCCCTGGAAGGCCAGATACTGAAGTTGAAGCTCAAATACTTTGGCCACCAAATGAGAAGGGAGCACTCACTGGAGAAGACACTGATGCTGGGAAAGATTGAAGGTCAAAGAAGATGGGGATGGCAAAGGATGAGATGGTTAGACAGTGTTATCAATGCAACGAACATGAAATTAAGCAAACTTCAGAGTATGACGGAAGACAGGAGGGCCTGGTGTGATGTGGTCCATGGGGTCACGAAGAGTTGGACTCGACTGTGCAACTGAACAACAACAAATTTTGCCCCATTTAAACAACAGGTCTGCACAACTACCAAAGTCTGTTCATATTCCATTATCCATCTTCCATACTTTACCTGGCAAGTCAAATCCTGCAGGCCTCTCATTGGTGTTTATCAGGTTATGGATATCGGGTGGAACTGATTGCATCCATTCATTCCTTATATCAAAATGTTGTGATTGTAGGATTTGTGCAGATCTTATTGCTGGGTAGCAGGATCTTAGTGTGGATAGGCCAGCATCAGCCATGTCTTTGTGGATGGGGAAACTCTCTGTTTTCAATGATCTTTCTATATTCACAAAGAAGAGCATCTTGTCTTCGGAGATGTGGGGGAGCGACGTGGCACGAAATATGTAGCCAAAAGGTTGGAGTGGGTATAATACATTTACTGATGGTTCTCATTGTTGTCTAGACTTGAACATTACGTTTGTGACCCATGGGGGATGTTGAGCCACACTGAAGCACCATATTCTGCAGTACTATACACCAACCCCAAAGCAGAGCATCTAAGTGTTATAGCAGACGCACCTCAAGTTATACCACATAATCTTTGTAGAACGTTGTTTTGCATGTGTATTTTTGCTGCTACATTGGTAAGATGGTGTTTATAGCTCAAGGTCCTGTCCTCCCTTATTTTTGTCCTTCCTGTCCAGGATAGTGCCAAGGTACTTAGGTGTATGGTTGTGTGTAAGTTGGGTGCCATTAAGGTAGACATTCAGTTCACGGTGGGCACGATTGTTATTGAGATGGAAACAGGAGCATTCTGTTTTTCCTGGACTTGGAATAAGTCACCATTTGTGGTAGTAGTCTGCCAAAATTTTGAGGTCCCTAGTCAGTATTTCCTCAAACCTTTCAATTGATTTGTGCCTTACTGCAATCGCCATGTCATCAGCATAAGCAAACTTCCTGGATATCATCTCAGGAACATCAGAGATGTATAGATTGAAAAGAACTGGAGTGAGGACCAAGCCCTGGGGTAGGACATTATTCAGTTTCTTCTGCTTACAGATTGACTGATCCATAATTACTTGGGAAGTTCTATTGCTCAGCATGTTATTTAGGAGTTGAAATAATGTTCTGCAGAGAAAAACTTGTACAGCAAACCATCCCTCCAGACTGTGCAGCAGTCAGATCAATGAAAACCGCTGATGTCTGAAGACACTTCTGATACCCTGCTATCAATGGAAGTTGTAAGCTGAGGACCTGGCCTTCACAACTATGACAGGGTCTAAATCCTGCTTGCTCTATAGGGACATGTTTGTTAATTCTGTCACTGATTCTGTTCAGGATTAGCCTCTTGTGGAGTTTATAACAGGAACTCAGAAAGGAAATAAGTCTGTAACTATCCACCAGATGTTTTGGTTTCTCAGGTTTCAAAATAGCAACTATCTTTGCTTTCTTGAATTTCCCTGGGAGTCTTCCTGTTCTCATGATGCCATTTCTTAGTGAATGTACCGCTGTTGATCAGGAACTCATTATGGATGTAATACATTTTTATTATTGTTGTTGTTGTTTGTTGTTGTAATACCCATGTGCTGAAAGATCTGCAGTCTCCCAGACTGAGTGTTTTCTATCTGAAGGCAGCCACTCAAAAGGCCCCCTCCTCCATTAAACTCACTCTCTCCCCAAAAAAACCCCCCCAACCCCCCCTCCAACTGTCAGCTCTCCCTCCCCCCCCCCCAGCCCCCTGCTGGATGCTTCTGTTGTCCTGGAGGCGACTCACCAATCAGAGTGAGCCTCTTCTACTACCTCCCCTCAGAGTGTTTTTTCATAGTTCATCACAGACCCATAAATGGCTTAGGGCCAGGATACCTAAAAGGCATCTTCTTCATTCTAAATATATAAAATAAACACTGATCAGCTACTCTGTTTCCCAGAATCCAAAGCATTATTTTCTTCAGAATTAAAGTTGGAGAAATACTTTGTCCCTTCAAAAGGTTATTTGTAAAATGCATAAGAATAAGAACTACCACACTCCAGAAGGGCACACTTTTTGTGTTTCTAACAAGAATCTGTTCTGGATTTATTTTCTCTAACACCAGGTAACTCTGCTACATCTTTGTATCACAAGTGACTGATCCAATCATAACCAATGCAGAGAGATGGCAGAATTACACAGACAGAGAATGACTGGAAGGATGCAAAGCCAGAACAGTAAATCACACAGAGAAGCTGTGAACAGCCTCCTGTATAGCTGAGTACTTTGGGCTCATAGGAACCCTTGTTTTGTTCATTCACTAATGAAACAAACCCTGCCCCCTAGCAAGCAAGAGGATCATTGAGCTATCCTACAGGTGCACAGCAATCACTTAAAGCAGTGATATTCATTCAGTGGCTCAGTAACCATATATGGCTCTCTGACATAACATTAGTAGCTCTTCTAGGCACTGTTCCCCAATACGACACCGGCCCCACATGCCAGGAAAGTACGCAAGCCCTTTGCTCTGTGTTTGGTAGGTGATTCCCACCTTGAAGCAGCTGCTGTCACAGGGACTAGAGCAGGGGTGTCAAACATACGGCCTGGGGGCCAGAACTGGCCCTTCCACGGCTCTTATCCGGCCCACGAGCGATTGGTGCAAGGGAGGGAAGGCAGGAGGCTGCTTGGGGGAGGGCGCACAGGTGCATATGGCGAGGTGTGTGTAATCAAAGCTGCCAAGAAATAAAAGGAAATGACTAGGGGGTGGGTATGGTATCTTTTGGAAAAAACTACTCTTGCATATGATTAAATACATTTATGGGGGCTTTTGTGGATTCCCCAGTAAAACAATTGCTTTCACCGCTAGGAATCAATTGCTTTTCTTTTTATCTTGAGTAAAAATAATAATATTAACTGGGTTTGCCTGTGTAATTTATAAAGTTTGTATGTCTGGTACCTGGCATTACATTTTATGGCAGACATGGTCCAGCCTGAAAAAGTAAACAATTTATGTCAGATCCAGCCCTTGTAACAAATGAGTCAGACACCTCTGATAAACTCAGAGCTGCAGGCTACATATCAGGGAGGACCCATCCTTTCCAATATCCCCCCCTTCTCTGCAGCCTCTGCACTCTCATCCCAACACCCAAGCCAAGTTGGCCATAGAGAAAAGCGTGTGCATCCATCACCACAGCAGCCATCCAGTAAAAGAGCAAGCTGGCCACAGTAGCGGAGAGGTGGTAATTTTACTTCCCCTTTCTCTGTGACCAGCCTACGCACATCCAGGGGCCTTGATAATCACACTCTGTTGCCTGGGCTGCTGTTCCTCATGCTGTACACAGAGGAAGAAGGCAGAGAGGGAAGCCCTTTCCCCTAACTTTAGGGACACAAGGGCTGACCAATGTTCCTCCATGGTGGAGACAGACAATTCTACATGCTCAGAAGTTACCTGGTAATTAAAAGGTTAGGTGGAAAGTGCCATCAAGTTACAGCTGACTTATGGTGACCCCCGAAGGTTTACAAGGCAAGAGACAAACAGAGGTGGTTCGCCATGGCCTGCCTCTACATAGTGACCCTGGACTTCTTTAGTAGTCTCCCCTCCAAGTAATAACCAGGGCCGATCCTGCTTAGCTTCCAAGATCTGACAAGATTGGGTTAGCCTAAGCCATCCAGGTCAGGGCAATTAAAAGGCTATGGCTATGTATTTAATATTCATAGCTATATCATAGGCCCCGGTCACACGGGCCGGAAAATGCAGGGGGGGAGCGTAGCTGTTTGCCCCAGAGCAAAATAACACGCGGCCGCCCGATCACACGTCCCGTCGAGGTCCCGTGGTTAGGGCGTGAGGTGTCGATCACACGGCTCTCCTGCAGCGTGGCAAAGAAGCGCGATCACACCAGCAATCACCAGGTGCCGCTTCCATGGCAAATGGGAATATGCACATGATTGTGCGCATCCTGTGAAAAAAAATTAACCCGTTTGCGACGGGACTAGGACAGGACTCGGTCAGACGCCCGTCCTTGCCCCATGTTTTCCAGAAACTAGTACATCGTAAGTACTAGTTTTTTACTCGGTATCTTCCGCACGAAGCCACGGGTTAGCCACGGGTGCACTACACTTCCCAGATGTTGTGGTGTGATCGCGCCTAGAAAATCCGCCTATCATCCGTATCTTTAGTGTGGCAAATGCTCCGTGTGAACGGGGCCATACATTATTTTGCATGCATGTTTGGAGTGGTGTACAGGGCACACAGTGTCTTTTGGTTAACGGTAATTGCTAATCTGGCTCTCTGCAAGCCACAGAGTGAATACCACTGAATTAAAACTACTCTTAGCAAGTGGCCAGAAATGAGGACCTTAACATTTCATGTTGCTTTCCTAACAGTGCAAATCAACCCTGGCTGTTAAAGGGTAAGGACCATTCAGTGATATTACTGCTTCCAATGACAGTGTAATCCTAAAAGAAGAGGGCATTGTTTGTCTTCCCAAGCACCCTTCAACCTTTGACCATTAGACTGTCAGGAAAAGTAACATGACTTAAGAACAGGGTGAACACAGCATTGTATACCAAATACATCCATAACCTGCCATTCTTGTTGTCCTGCTAGAAAGCTAAAGAACAATTACAATATTAGAGCAGGACAGACACACAAGGCTGTGGACATTCAATAATTCCAACTACACAGCGACTGAAAGCACCCTATAGAGAGAGCTGTAGCCAGTCATGATGTCCTAATATGTGCAGCTGCAATATATAAGAGCTTTGCTGCATTCACATGTAACATTTTTAAGGATACACACAAACAGCTTCTTACTGAAATCAATAAGACTTCAGTAACTGACCTGAAGGCACAGATTCCTTGCTGGGTACTGTATCCATTGAATGATACAACAAGAAGCTGCATAAAATCTGCCAGTATTAATCTGTTTTGACTGGCAGTATGATCCAACATACTTCCATTTGCATTTCATAACAGTCACTTTCTTTAGTTTATAAATGTTAAGCAGACAGAAAATAACAGGCAACCCAAGAATTGCCGGAACGTTGTAGGTCTCAAATGCAAACAAATTAACCAATTTTAGATTCAGACTCTGCACAGCTGGAAAACATGCTCCCCCGACAGCTACCCAAATGGGCTACAGCCCAGACTTCCGAGAGACATTTTGTTCTAATTAAACACACCTGCAACATACATAGTTTTTAAAATATCAGTGTCCAATGACAGTATTACAATGCAACAAATTTAAAAGTCTGCAGCAGAAGTATTCTGTGATCTCTCTTCCCTAAAAATTAATGGACCCGTGGGACAGCTGCCAGAATATTACAGTAAAATATCAGAGGGAGAGAAAATAAAATTCATCATTTGTGGCAATCTGATCTTGCTTTGTCTTCCCCAGCTCCAAGCATCTGCCATTTCCTTTTCCCACTAAAGTGCCCATCTGCAGAATTCTGTCTCGTTTTTTAATTGCAAATTTCAACGGTTCAACATAGCCAGCCACCTGGTAACCCAAAGAAAATGTGAATTATCTTCAAGCAATCAAGTATGGAAGATATAAACCAGTTCTTTTCTCTGTTTGGCCACTAGTAATCAAAGATACGTATGTGAGGCCATATGTGGGCTATGATTTGGGTTTAAATCCGTGTTCTTTCTTTCTCTCCTATGCCATATTAGTTTTTAGCTGGCCTTCCATTTCTCTTGAAAGTTTCCTTTGTTGTTGAAAATGTTCCCACATGCCTATTTCCCCTAGTTTTTCCCATGAACTCTCTTGCTCTTTAGTATTTATGCAGCTTCTTCTAGATATCTTTCCTTGGAGGGACTGTTTCCTCTCTGTCTTCTTTAAACTGCGCCACTCCAAATAGGTGAGGGGCCATTACTTAGTGGAAGAATGCCTGCTTTGAAAGCAAAAGGTTCAGTCCCTGGCATCCCCCGTTAAAAGGCTCAGGTGGTTGGCAATGCAGAAGACTTCTACCTAAGAACCTAGAGAGCTCCTAGTAAAGGACAGTGTGTGTGTGTGTTTGTGTGTGTGTGTGTGTGTTATGGTGACCCCAGTAAGAGGCTTTCGGGGAGAGTGAGAAGCAGAGGTGGTTTGCCATGGCCTCCCTCTGCAGAGTCTTCCTTGGTGGTCTCCCTTCCAAGTACCAACCCTACTTAGCTTCCGAGATTGGATACGATCGAACTATTGAGACTCCCGGCTACTGTAAATAACCTATAGGGTCACTAGGGGGTGTGTTTTAGGTGGTGGGTTTTGCGCATATATACCGGCCTGCGTGCCAGGGTTTTTCGTCTTGTTCTTCACTAAATAAAGTACTCTTGCTGAAATCACTCTTCGTTCTGAGTACTTTTCACTGGCGACGAAGGTGGGATCTCACCTTTCCTGAACAACAACCCGGAGGAGACCAAGCCGCACCGAACCGATCGAGACCACAGCTGCCGCCCGTCTTGGATCACCACTAAATCGCCCGGCGCCTCGCTCCGTCAGACTCAGCCAAGCCTCGCCTCGTCCCGCCCCGCAAGCGCACCGCCTCACCTCGCATTGCCTCGCATCGCCTCGCATCGTTGTGCGCCGCCTCGAATCGCCCGCCACACCGCGCTGGCCCTCCCGGCCAGACTAGCTCCGCCTTGCCTCGCCTCGCCCCGCCGCGAACTCCCGGCACATCCGCACGGCTCCAGCATCGCCTCCTCGCCATCCCGGCAAGCTCCCCTCGCCGCTCCTTGATACCTCGCCTCGCGGCCAACCTCGCCCAACCTCGTCAGCCCAGCAGAGCGGTCAAGCGGACAAGCAAAAATGTCAGAACCGAACGCCAACTCCTCCGCGTCATCAGCCCCCGCCGCCGTCGCCGCCGCCGTCCCTGCAGGGACCTCTCATGAGGGCATTGCCCCTTTTGACCTGAGCCACCCGGAACGCTGGACAACGTGGTGCCTCAGTGCTTGGTTCTCGTGGCCCTTTCTTATACCCTCATCCTCTTGCAGAACCTGATATCGCCCAAGGAGGTAGAGGGGGAAAGTTTCGATAACCTCATCAAGGCCCTCATGGACCATCTAGCCCCGAAGCCCACCAAGTTCGTGGCACGCATGGACTTTTGCGCAAAGGTCCAAGCCCCAGGGGAGAAAGCGGCGGATTTTCTCGCCAGCCTGCGGAAGGCTGCCACGCAATGTGACTTCCCCAACTTGGAAGACACCTTACTAACCCAATTCCTGGTGGGCCTT
>NW_015173701.1:168957-169073 GCF_001447785.1 Gekko japonicus | reverse complement strand
CATCCTAGTCACAGCGGTCAGCAAGTCCACAGCACACAACCAACGACGGAGTCGGCCAACTCCGAGGAGGAAGAGGTTCTACAAGTCCGGCGCAAACCCCCGCAACCATATCGCTC
>NW_015173701.1:157788-166801 GCF_001447785.1 Gekko japonicus | reverse complement strand
TTTCACCCGGCAACCAACGGCCAGGCGGAGCGCATGGTGCGCACGACCAAGGAAGCCCTGCGAAAGTTCGACAGCAAGGACTGGGACTACAAGCTGGCGGTGTTCCTGTTCGGCCAACGTACAACCCCGCACACCGAGACAGGCCTCAGCCCGGCGGAACTCCTGATGGGTTGTCGCCTAACCTCCCGGCTGGACCGTCTACACCCAGACAGGGCACCCGAGGTGGAGCCGACGACGGAATCACACACAGCCGCCAGGGGGTTCTTCCCGGAAGACCCAGTCTACGCGAAGAACTACACCCAGGGGGCCCCCTGGATCCCAGCGCGAGTGGTACGGGTGTGAGGACCTCGATCCTACGAGGTCTCCTGCGAGGACGGCCAACTGCTCCACCGCCACATAGATCAACTACGGCGTCGGGTCCTCCCGAACGACCCCGAGGACCTGGAGACACCGGAGCACGTCGAAGTATCGGTCCACACACCAGAGCCGCAGGCTCTGACCTCGGATCCGGCACCGGTCACCAAGGAACCTCCGGCATTGTCGCCGCCGGGAATGCCACAGCCAACCTCCCCGCCACGGCCACCACCAACAGCCCCGAACAGCACCCCAGAGCTCCGCCGCTCCACAAGGCCCAGGAAGGCTCCAGGTTACCTCCAGGACTTTGTGTGTGGGTAGTTGGGACTATGGGGGGAGGGGTGTAATGTACTGCCGCCATTACCATGTGCGCGGCCATTGAGCCCCGCGGCAAAGCGCTAACCCCGAAGCTTCGTCCGGCAAGAACAATAGACCTGTGGATCCTAGCCCGCACCAATCACAGGGCCAGGTCCACAGCCGGGAGTCTATTAGACTCCCGGCTACTGTAAATAACCTATAGGGTCACTAGGGGGTGTGTTTTAGGTGGTGGGTTTTGCGCATATATACCGGCCTGCGTGCCAGGGTTTTTCGTCTTGTTCTTCACTAAATAAAGTACTCTTGCTGAAATAACTCTTCGTTCTGAGTACTTTTCATTTCCAAAGCACATGCTTCTACACAGTCCACTATTTCTCCAGTTCAATGAGCCCCATCTTGTTCCCTACATCTAATTCCCTTGACATGGAGACTGAAGTGCCCCAATGCATCTACAGCTGGGCTATCCCATAGCTGGGTTTAAGCTGATTTCTTCTCTCCACGCTCCTTTGGTTAGATTTCAGACTGTAGCCATTGCCGTTTACTTGGAAAGGAGGAGGAGGAGGAGATTGGATTTATACCCCACCCTTCACTACCCAAAGGAGTCTCAGAGCGGCTTACAAACTCCTTTTCCTTCCCCTCCCCACAACAGACACCCTGTGAGGTAGGTGGGGCCGAGAGAGCTCTGACAGAAACTGCTCTATTTCAAGAACAGCTCTGACAGAACTATGGCTTGCCCAAGGTCATCTATCAGGTGCAAGGGAGGAGTGGGGAATCAAACCCCAGATTAGAGTCCGCACACTTAACCACTACACCAAACTGGAAACAAGTCCTTCTGAAATAAATATGAATGAGTTCTGATTAAATATGGGATTGCAAGATTCACTTACCTGTTAATAAGCACTGTTACACTGACATGCATTTAACTAATAATTCGGAGTAATTCGTCTTCACACAACTGAAATATAGATAAAGGACAGGATAGATATAGAAACAATATTCACAGTGTTGAACAGATACTGCCAGAAGGAGTCCTCCAAAACATATGATGGTTTTGCAAAAATTCTAATTTCACTGAAAAATTTAAGGAACATGTAGATGAATGTACATGCCAAAGCTTTCTAAGAATCATCATGGTATGCTTCTTATGCACACTTGGCTTAGTGGAAACAGAGTCTACTGAAAATCAGTAGGAGTTGGAAGTGGGTCACACATGCATGTATGTCGTTCAAATATTCTATAAGAGAGTGTTTACGAGAATCTGAACATATGAACTCCATTCAAAACAGAGTCTTTGAGGTGATGTGAGATGCTGTGAAAAATTCTATCCCTGTAGTGGCCCATTCACATATGTACGTAATCCCAACAATGAAACTGCAAGTGTGAATGAACCTTTCTTTCACTGCATGTGTTTGGGGATAAACAGTCTCTGGAAAACTGCCTGGCTGACCCATACATACATGGGATGGAGCTGGCTATTTGAAATCTTTATCTATTTATATCCTGCCCTGTCTAAATTAGGCTTTGCTACCTGTCTGATTCCATGTTCTGATTCCTCTTCTTTCCTCTCCTCCTTCTAGTCCAGTATCCCATGATGGTTTAAAGCTCACATACTATGTGATGTGTTTGGTTACCCAAGCAACAAATATGACATCACCAGCCAAACTAAAACCGACGTGAGGAATGCAAGTTTGTATTCCTATAACATCAAATGAAGAGAACACCATCAAGGGTGTGTGCTTGTGTGTTTGTATGCAGGGCGTGAGAAACAGCCAAGAATTTCTCGTCCCAGCAGCCAAAAAGAACAACCTACTGGATCTATTTTAAGACAGGTGTAAAGAGGCCTTGGATGGCAACTCTTCCTTGAATCACATTTATTGGACAGTTCACAGCATTCCAAAGCGGCTCTATTTACATGCAGTTGGACCTCAGATACGCTCACCTACCAAAAAGGTATCTCTGGAGAAACTGGTGGAGTTGATGGTTTAAAATGGCAGATTATTTCTAGTGTACGTGTGTTTGCTTGGCATGGAGCTTACAAACAGATTTATGGTCACTGTTGTCTCTTGGGGGGGGGAGTCAGGGCCTTGTTCCTAAGAAAACCCAACACACAAAGAAGCATCCATTGCCCTTCAAGTTTCACACTTCCCTCATTTCATGTTATTCACACTTGGAAAGCTGCAGCTTCACTAGTCGGAGTACACAAAGAAACCCAAGAGAGTGTCTCTACGTAAACAATTAGGTTATGTGAATAGCCTGTTCTGTTCTTTCTAGGCATTGCATTTGTGAGCTGTTAATCACAGTTGTTGTTGTTGTTGTTCAGTCGCACAGTCGAGTCCGACTCTTCGCGACCCCATGGACCAGCTCCCGCCAGGCCCTCCTATCTTCCGCCGTCCACGGACGTTGGCTCAATTTCATGTTCGTTGCATCGATGACACTGTCTAACCATCTCATCCTTTGCCGTCCCCATCTTCTTTGACCTTCAATCTTTCCCAGCATCAGGGTCTTCTCCAGTGAGTGCTCCCTTCTCATTTGGTGGCCAAAATATTTGAGCTTCAGTTTCATTATCTGGCCTTCCAGGGAACAGTCAGGGTTGATTTCTTTTAGGATTGACTGATTTGATCTTCTTGCAGTCCAAGGGACTCTCAAGAGTCTTCTCCAGCACCATAGTTCAAAAGAATCTATTCTTCGGCGCTCGGCCTTCCTTATAGTCCAACTCTCGCAGCCATACATGACTACTGGGAATACCATTGCTTTGACCATGCGGACTTTTGTTGGCAGGGTGATGTCTCTACTTTTTATCATGCTGTTTAGGTTTGCCATCGCTTTCTTCCCAAGGAGCAGGCGTCTTTTAATTTCATGCCTGCTGTCAAAGTCTGCGGTTTAGGTCCTCTTCACTTTCTGCCATTAGAGTGGTATCGTCTGCATATCTGAGGTTGTTGATCTTTTCCCCAGCAATCTTAATTCCCGCTTGTGATTCATCCAGGCCAGCATTTCGCATGATGTACTCTGCATATATATTAAATAAGCAAGGTGACAATATACATCCTTGTTGTACTCCTTTTCCTATGCTAAACCAATCAGTTGTTCCATATCCGGTTCTAACTGTTGCTTCTTGACCCTTATACAGGTTTCTCAAGAGACAATCACAGTTGTAGACCAGCACATTTCTCCAAATAACGCCTCTGAATTTTTAAAATCACAGTAATTTTTTTTTAACGTTCACTTCTAAGGGTTCAAAACAACAACCCCGTATCAGCTCATATTAGAATTTGAGGCTTTTCCATATACCTCCCCCACAACACTTCTTTCCATACAGTGTTCTATTGCTTAGAAAACTGAGGAAGTATTTTTCTAATTGTTCTCATGCACATTCCTCAAACCAAAGTATCTCACCATCTCTGTTTGTTTGGCTCTGCAGGCAACTGGTTGGCCAGTGTGTAAAATGGTATACTGGACTAGATGGGACCACTGGTCTGATCCAGCAGACTCCATTATGTTCTTGACTTTATATTCATCTTCAACCCCCTCGGGACCTGTATGGTCAAACACACACTGTAGAACAGGGGTGTCAAACATGCGGCCCAGGCCCACGAGCAACTGGTGTGAGAGAGGGAAGGCAGGAGGCTGCTCCGGGGGGGGGGAGTGGGCGCATGGGCGCACACAGTGAGGTGTGTGTGGTCAAAGCTGTCACAAAATGAAAGGAAATGGCTAAGGGGCAGGTATGGCATTCTTTGGAAAATACCTAGTCTTGCAAATGATTAAATACATTGGGGGGGGGGGGGCTTTTGTGGATTCCTCACTAAATCAGTTGCTTTCACTCCTAGGAGTCAGTTGCTTTAGTTTGCATTTTGATAATGATAAAATAATACAATTAACTGGGTTTGCCTGTGTTATTTATAAAGTTTATATCTCCGGTACCTGGCATTATATTTTATGGCAGACATGGCCCGGCCCAACAAAGTAACTTTTATGTCAGATCCGGCCCTTGTAACAAACCAGTCTGACTCCTCTGCTGTAGAATCTCCCCCACTTCCAAAAGGAACCAGTTACGAGAGCTCCGTTCCCCCCATCTCCTCTTGACTCTTGCTTTTTTGTCTGTAAGCAAGCACCCCACACAAAACCCAATGAGGACAAAAAACGCCACAGAAAAAAGTAGTCTTGAGCCATCTTCTCTTGTTCTGAGCTGCAGAGAGCAGAGCACACCCTTCGATATAATCTTGTAGCCTGGATTTCTCCCCCCCGAGTAGTACCAAGAGAGTCACACATTTACATTAAAGGATAATTGGACAGCCTGTTAAGAAAAGTAAGCACCTACCACTTTTTAAAGCATCTATACATACACGGCGTGCAAGTGGAGAGAATGGGGTAAAGGCTGAACAACACACACCATAAAAATCTGGTTTCCAGTGTGACACTCCAGAATGCTAGCACTACTGGTGATCACATGCTAGTGGATTACCATTCCAGGATCCAAGTGCCAGGTTGCAAGTGGCACAACCCTCTTCTTCCAAACTGGTGACAGGAAGAAATCTCCCTGTCTCAATGAAACTGGCTAATGATTCTGCCTGAACAGTTACAGTGCGCGCTCGCTCTCTCCACCCCCCTCCCACCTACTAGCTGCTACTCTGTAGTCCGGACTACACACTGAAGAATGATGAGAAAATGGTTCTGCTTTTTGAGCAGTAGGTTGGGACTGGTTGACCCCTTTCATGCAACAATTCAAGCTTTGGATTGCCAGGTGGGCTCTGTGCTTAACTTCATGGTTGCTCCGTAGGCAAACTTTAGGGATACAGGTATAAGTACTAAGTTTGCAACTGCAACCTGAGCTAAATAAAGGTTTCTTGCTATCAAGCAGGTGAGAACGAGAGAAAAAAATCATAATCCTTATGAGCATTTAAAATAAACAAATAAATAAATTTACACACACATCTACAACCTCCAAACACTCACTGCTGTTTTGTGATTGAGGCCTTGCTCTGTAGGCATTCTCTGCAATTTACAAGTTTACCAAAACCACATGTTTAAACACATGGTTGATTTTCAAGTCCATTAATACAGTGTTTTGAATTTACTTTCCAAAGACCAGCAATTAAGAGATGGGATTAAGAACCCTCTCAGAGTTGATTATATACTTTGACATTCCCACATTTGATGGCTGGACCTCCCCATGAGAGCCGCTAACTGCCTTGCGCCTGGAGTCCTGTCAGCGGGAGGATCATCTTCCAACTTTAGCCAGATGGTGAAAAAAGGCCAGCCACGGTCTTTCTTCTCAACTTGTCTACCGCAACAAAGGCCAATATATATGGACCTATCTGGCTACACTTAATAATTTCTATTACCACAGACAAGCACATGTCCAAAGAGCCTCTTAAACAAGTATGGAAGTTTAACTGTCTAAAGTTTAAAACTGCATACAAATGCAACATAGCCTTGATGTGCTGCATACTGTACAGCTCATCAACTGTGTGACTCTAAGCATGTGTCAAAGGTACTTTTTAACAAACACTGGCTGAGAGCTGAAGACCTACTTTAGGCATGTCTAAAGACATGGACATGTCAACGGCATTGTCCATTTTGTTCTTCAAAAAACCAGAATTGACGAGGCCACACAAGCCAGTTCTGAAAGTCCCCTTGGTTTCCAAAGAGGCTCACTGTGCGGCAGGGAGGGAAGAGTTTCACGGAGGAGTAGTTACACAGTTCTCTGGATCCTGCCAATTGCAGTTTCTTCCTTGTTTATACCAGAAGAACTTATTTCCATAGCTGCAACCATACAGAAAGTTTATTACCTGCAGCTTACTTCAGAAACTTAACTTACAGTTAATTGAAATTATTTACAATTACACCACCACAACACTTCCAATTAAGAGTTTGTAGGATTATTAATTTTTTTAAAATCTCAATTAGGAAACCCGAGTGATAAATAGCACACAGGCAGTTATAATTTTGAGATATCATAAAAAGCAGGTGTGAGGCCATTAAAAACCCACACACCCTTTTTTGAAGGGAAATAGTTGCCTTAACTTCTCTGCTTTACATCCAACAATAAGCTGTATTGCCGACAGATGGATATATGTTTGTAGACGGTTAGTTTGTATGGGTGGAGCAGGAGAAGGATCCAAGTCTTAGAGGGGACATGATTGCAGTCTTCAAGCATTTGAAGGGTTGTCATGTAGAAGATGGAGCGGATCTATTCTCTCTTGTTTTGGATTGGATTGCAAGTCTAGATCTAATGGGTGGAAATTACAAGGGAGTTGTTACCGGCTAAATATCAGGAGAAACTTCCTAACTGGGTGGCTCAGACTGAGCAGGCTGAAATTAAACCCGGCGAAGACGGAGGTCCTGTGCTTGAGTCGGACCAGACCGGGGTTGGGACTCCTGCTTCCGACCTTGGATGGGGCACCATTGGTGCCAGCTTCAGAGGTTAGGAGCCTGGGAGTGCTCCTGGACCCCACCTTAACGATGGAGGCGCAGGTGGCAGCCACTGCCAGATCGGCCTTTTACCATCTTCGGCTGGTACGGCAGTTGGTTCCTTACCTCGACCACAATGACCTAGCTACAGTGATCCATGTGATGGTCACCTCGAGGCTAGACTACTGTAATGCTCTCTACATAGGGCTGCCTTTGTCGCAAATCCGGAAGCTACAGCTGGTGCAGAAGGCTGCGGCCAGGCTGTTGGTGTGCGCCCCTAGTTGGGAGCACACCCGACCTGTGCTGAAAGTGCTGCACTGGCTGCCTATAGCATACCAGATTCGCTTCAAAGTGCTGGTGCTTTCCTTTAAAGCCCTACATGGCCAGGGTCCGACATACCTGAGGGACCGCATTTCACCATATATTCCCCAAAGAGCACTTTGGTCAGGGTCACAACACCGTCTGGTGACCCTGGGCCCTAAGGAGGCCAGGCTTGCAGCAACAAGAGCGAGGAATCTCAAGGACATGCTGGTTAGAAGCAGGGTGGGTGGGGAGCAGGATACAGATACCATACGTGGGAGTCACATACCAAAAGGTTTCTTCCCTTGCAACAATGGCTCTGCTTGTGTATATGCAGAGCCTAAGAAATTCTTTCAAAATACAGCCAGAACTAAAACTTACTCTTTTAATATGTTTGCCAACTGTCAAAGTAAAGGGGTTATTTACTGTGTTGAATGTCCTTGTGCAAAGTTATACCTAGGGCAAACAAGCAGACCTGTGAAAACGAGAATATATGAACATCATAGCTGCCTTAAACTGCAAAAGCACTCGGCTCCTATGGTGAGACACTACATGGAAATGGGACACTCTTACCATCAATTAAAATTTTGGAAACAACTTGCGAGTAGATGAATGGGTACCTGCCTTAGAAGGCAGGGAGCACCCTCCTCCATTGGGAGGTGGGGTGGGACTCTAGCAGCGGCGATTCAGCGAGCGACAGCAGCGGAGCGGTGTGTAATGGCGGCGGCAGGCGAGGTGGCAAGCGGAAGTAAAGAAAGACGTAACATCGAGTGGTGGACCAGCAGCAGAGGCAGAGCCAGGAAGCGCAAAGACCCAGTGGCGCAGGTGCGGCGGAGCCTGAGGGACGGAGCCGGAGCCGCACTGCGGTCGGCGCGACGAATGGCCCATCGACTCCAGAAGACCACTGAGAAGTTTGAAGAAAGAGTGGATGGAGAGGCCGAGCTGAAGCCGGGAGCCGAGCTGAGACAAGCTGAGGAAATACTAACTGAACCCCACTGGGTGCTGGTAAGCAATCCCACCCCAATGATGTATGTGCCCATAGTTAGGGATAATAAACTATGTAAGCCGTGGGAGGGGTTCGAGCGGGATATAAGCTGAATGTAAATAAATAAATAAAGAAGTTAAAAACATGGGCACCATATGGACTTAATGAGGAAGTGGACTGGACCTGCTGTTTGTAATCATCTGGACCTATTCTTTGCACAAAATCTGTACAGGTTGTTTATGAATGTTTGGAGTAGTTGTCAGTACAAAATTCTTCCCTCATCCTCACTTCATGTTTACCCTTCCTTCTGCTCCTCCTTCTATTTTGTATCTCTCTTGATTGACATGTACAGTTAATTGGTGATTGCATCACCCCAGTAATGGTATATATGGTGGCCAGTATAGTAGCTTATACCAGAATTTGTACAGGATGGAGTGACATACATTCAACTCACGCAAGTCTATACTACCAGGTTAGTAGGCCAATAATTTTTGTTTTTTTAAAAAATAATTTTTAAAAAAATAAAAAAAGAATTTCTCTTTGGAAATATATAAATTTATGTAATTATTTCATTCTCTTTCATATTTAGAATTATTGGTGGAGTATAATTGGCTTTACCTGAGGCCTATCCTATATAACAACAGTAAACAT
>NW_015173701.1:155165-156562 GCF_001447785.1 Gekko japonicus | reverse complement strand
AAGGCCACAATTTGTGCGGGGGGGGGGGGTTTTACCTAACGGCACCCAGACAGCAGGTTTCCTTTCTTCTTTTTTTCCACACTTTCCGGCGGCTCAAGGCAGTTCCAGGCATAGTCTCGGCACTCAACTATATGTGCCTGCGTAAACCGCCCTGGGCCCGTTCGCGGGGAGGGCGGGGTATAAATATAATTAAATAAATAAATAACTGTAGGAGTGGTTGAGCAGTGGAACAGACTGCTTCGGGAGGGGGTGGATGCTCCTTCGCTGGACATTTTCAAGCAGAGGCTGGACGACCATCTTTTGGGTATGTTGTAGGGCTATCTTTTGGCTATGCTCCTGCAGAGTGCAGGGGGTTGGACTAGATGACCTGCAAGGTCCCTTCCAACTCTAACATTCTATGATTCTATGAAGGAAAACGATGAAAAATCATGTGGCAAGAGTGCCACAGATTTCAAAATTCTAAATTTTTCATTTGCTTATCCCATTCCTTAAATAATTTGAGTTCAGTCGAATAGCCTTTGTCTGTGAGAAAAATATACCTAACAGTTAGAAATATCTTAGCCATTTCACTCAATTCCATCTGTAATTTGTATATTTCAACCTAATTTGGATATATTTTTTTTGCCCCTCCTGGGACTCTTGAGGGTTGTCTGAGAGAGCTTTACTGTAAACTGAAGGATTACCTTTCTATCTCAAATACCCTGAAGGGTCTAAGCTGCAAAATTCAAGTGCTTCCCTGAGCAAAAGAGCAAATTAAGGAGATTCTAAAAATGATTCATAGCAGGCAATAGAAATAGAAACTTGCAAGAAGCTGTAAAGGAAGTGAGCAAAATTCTGAACTCTAGAACCTGGGACTGTAAATGGGGGGCTCATATTTTTGAATGCTCTCCCATGTAGAAAAGTTCTCTGAATATAGTAAAGAATTAGAGGAGAAGGTTTAATATCGCTCTGTCCCTTATTTGCATTCTAAAGCAGGAAGCTTAGGTCTTCCATCAACTTAGCTGAAAAATCATTGCAAAGGAATCTCTGAAATTCGAATAAATGGAAACTAAGAGGATACTCACTTTGGTGTCAATTTGCTGCTGCATAAAAGATGGCTTTTTCAAGGAAAGAGCTTAAAAGAGTCCCATCCCAAGAGGAGGGGAAAACCATCCTGACAATTTGTCAAAAATGAATCAAGCTAGAGGATTTCTTTATAGAATAAAAATAGGCAAGCAAGGCACAGGATATTTAGAGCATGCACTTAGCATCTTGTATTCTTTCAAGTCTGCTAAAGCCATTCATTTCTCTTAGCAGACGATCTGTCTGCTGCACCATGAAGTTATACCGTATGTCTTCCCACTCAAAAGGGCTGGAAGCCATTAGAATCCAGCAAGGACCTCTTTTCTCCCCCGACC
>NW_015173701.1:143854-155111 GCF_001447785.1 Gekko japonicus | reverse complement strand
GTAGCTTTTTATATATCACCTGCAAGCAAGATGAAGATGCTGGTGTAAACCTATCTGGGGAACCATATATTGTCTATGGAAGCTTCACACTTGATGCTGCTGAAAGCTTCAACATGAGTTAGAGCTTATGTGATGCTTAACTATTCTCCCCCACCCAAAATATTAGGAAAAGAGTGGAGAGGGGTGAAAAGTGCAATTTTAGGCAAGACATGGTATGCACCAACAATTCAGCTGTAGCTAGACAGGCTCCAGAGGCTGTGTGAAGATTAATGCCCAAGCTGTCTTTGTGTTCTGGTGAAATCTAGGTGACAAAACACGGCCAGCAATATTTCCTAAACAGACAGCAACACCCATGACTGGGTCCCATTTGACCTACTGTTACTCTGCCAAAATTTCTTGGTTCTTCAAAGAGTAATGCTTAGCATGACATAATAGGGTTCCCTCTGCAAGAGTTCATTTGCTACTTTAAAAGTTAGGGTGGATATGACTGTCAGCAGCCCTCTGCAGAGGTCATCAAAGTTTGTGGCATTTAAAAAAGCAGTATCAGCTCTTGTCACCCTGCCACCTAACCAGAAAGACAATGGAAACCTGCACAGAAATGAGGATTTGTCAGACACCCACAGAAGTGAATCAAAGATACACTGGGACCTCAGATAACAGTGTGTGTTTCTTCTCTAAACAGGGCACTCCCTATATCTTTGTACTGCTAAACTGCTTTTCAGGAAAAAACACACTATACTTTTGTTAAGAGAAAGGCGTGGCCTATGAAGTTCCAACTATCTCTGTTGTATGGAGGCAACTTAAGTATACTAATCTGATGTTGTAATTAGGGGTGTGCAGGGAATTTTTTTTTGGTATTTTTGAGATTCAGGTATAATGAAGCCGAATTTTTTTGGTATTTCTGAATATACCTGAATACCAGTACCGGTAATGTATTGTTATCTGAAAATATTCAAGAATACTGAAAAATTTGGCTCCATTATGTCCTATGGGGCCATTGTAGTCAATGGCAAAATCTTCTAAGGAGTATTGAGGTAGAAGCACCAAAGTTGTCCTGTGGCCGCTGGAGCGTCTCCTCAAAAGAACACCCAAGTTTGGATAAGTTTGGACCAGGGGGTCCAATTCTAGGGGCATCCAAAGAGGGTGCCCCTACCCTCCAATGTTTCCAAAGGCAGGCGGATAAAACAACAGCCCGGCAGTTTCTCCCAGAGAATCTCTGCAGTAGAAAGTAAATGAGGCGTGGTGTGAGGGGGCATGTTTGCAAGGCCAGCAGCAGAACCAGTGCAATGTTCTAGTGTTAGGGCCCAGCAGCAGAACCCAGTGCCAGCCTACCTATCAACAGAACCCAGTGCCAACCTACTAGTTTAACCCAGTACCATTGTGGCAAATGCCAGCTCAACAGGAGGAGTGATGTCAACTTAAGAACAGAATCATCACAACAACAATACATAGAATTTTTTTTAAAAAAAAAGAACAAACTTCTGTGATTGGCCAAAGAGCAGAGTGCCCACCCTTACCTGTAATCCTATTGGCCAGTACTGTTGACAGTTAATCTTCAGCACTCAGATCAATAGATCAGCAGGATCTAAAGTGACAGCTGACAAGCTGTAGATAACTAGTACCAACCGGTTCTGATTGGAACTGAAGCTAGTTCAGTCATCATGACTCAGCATGAAGCTGATTGGTTGTAATTAGTATATAAGTGGATGTGTTATAGCTCTGTATCCTTCTCCTTATTCTCACTGTGTCTGGCGGAGCGCTTTGTCGGTGGAGTGTAAATGTTATTAATAAACTTGTATATAGTGTACCACTGGACTGCGTGAGTGTGGTGCTATATAGGACCTTCACAGCAGTGAATGCTGGTGAGTGCTGAAGTGACTGGAAAAGTCAAGGTGGCTGGTGTTACAGAAAAGGTGCTTCAGGTGCACTGCGCAACAAGTACTCCTCCCCATTTCTGTCCCTGGGAAAGCAAGCTAGTAGTTGGGCTTCAAGTTTGAAGCCAGCAGCAACAATAGCCTTGCAAGGTGCAATGCCATTTGCAAATCCATTGCAATAATGGCTGTATGTAAGGTCCCTCTTCCCCCTCCCTTCTGGAAAACAGAGCAAAGGGCGGGAAAGAGACAGAAATGGTGGGAAAGAGAAGGCAAGTGCAGCCCTTTCAAGTTGAACTCCCCCCCTGAGCCTGTATTTAGCAATGCTGAATAAAAGCCAAATAGTTTTGGCTTTTATTTGGCATCATGTATTCAGCAGCCGAATCGGAGCAGAGATTCTGATTCAGCTTACCAAATACCCAAAAAATGCTGAAAATGAATTTTTCAGGGGGGCTTTGGTTCGGCTTTACCAAAGGCACACCCCTAGCTGTAATGTAGCTTGGATCTTTCACAGTCAATGGAATCTTCCAGGTATCACCATGATGGTGCTACGCTCCCTTTAGGGTTCTCCTCATGGGAACCTGTGGCATAGATTTCATTTCCCAGCAGCTGGTCTGTGGACAGCTCTGTCTTTTCTCCATTGTTGGACTGGATGGTCTTCTAGGTCTACGCCTGTTTAACTGGCAGAGACTAGAGATGGGAAGAAGTGCCGACTGAACTGTGGCTCACTGGCAGAGCACATGCTTTCCATGCAGGTCTCAGGTTCAATGAGTAGCAATGTTAACACAATATGAATGCTTTTTTTCTTTTTTCCTAAGTTTCTTGGGGAGCTTTTTTAGCCGGAAAAAAGAGCAATAGATTTTGTTTTAAATAAATATAAACATAAGACAAAAGTTGTTGGTAGCCAAAACATTCCCGCAACTGTACTCTCCTCAAAGTATGAGGAGCATGTCACTTCAGTGTGCAATGTAGCACATGTGAGTTTCTTGGGCATGGGATGATTTCCCCTGTAGAGCCCCACACTGTGGAGCAGGCAGCAATGCGGAGCAGACAAAGGTGTTGGGCCTGATCCTTGGCCCTAGCTCTGTCCATGGCCTCTCCTGCTCCTGTCCACGTATCCCACCTGTGCTGCTCATGGGACCTACGTAGCCAGCTGGCCATCAAAGTTTATGTTGAACTCATAGCAAAGTCAACTCTGAAAGGCTCAATCTGGTCTTTTGAAGGTTATATTTATTTGTATTCACTTATTTACTTCATTTTCTCATCAATGGAGACCCAAAGTGGCTTACATAATACTGCCCTCCTCCATTTTATCATCACAATGACCCTGTGAGGTAGGTTAGGCTGACACAGTGTGACTAGCCCAAGGTCACCAAGCAAGCTTCCATGGCACGAGTGGGGATTCAAACCTGGGTCTCCTAGTCCAACACACTTACCACTTCACCTCACTATCTCTCAAAAACCATCAGATTTATCAATTATTACAAGGGACTGTTGGAAAGTGACAGCAGTTTTTGGGAGCGAGCATAGTGTAGCATCTAGACAGCAGGCCCCTGACATGGAAAACCCCAAGTTCAAACCCCTTTAAACTGTAGTGAAGCCCACTGGTTACAAAAGAAATAGTATATACTTTTTAAAAAAATGAACAAATGGGTGAATGTGACAATTCATCTAGCTACCTCATGGTATTGTTATTAGGGTTTTTAAAAAGCAAACCAACCAATGAAATAAACTCATGCATATTACTCTGAGCTCCTAGGAGGGAAGTTGGGATACAAATAAAATGTGTACCACAGGGCACACACGGCATCCTCACTATCTGAAACACTCCAATTCAACACACACATCTGGTTTCACTTGGGAGAAGGGGAGGGGGAGGCACAGTTAGCTCCAAGCTTGTTTCATCACATATGAAGCCTCCGCGTTACCAGCTGCTCAAGACAAAGGATCATTTGGGGACAACGCTGCATAATAAAAACTATGGAGGGTCCCTAGATCAATTCACGGTGTTCCTATTAAAAGCTTCTCAAGTAGCAAAACTAGGACTCTGCATACGACTTGGAGGAGCCAGGAATATTTTGCTCGTTGAGTCTAAGGGAGGGTTATTGAAGGTGAAGGTAAAGGTTCCCTTCCTCGAAAGCCAGTCGAATCCGACTCTAGGGTTGCGGTGCTCATCTCCGTTTCAAAGCCGAAGAGCCAGCGCTGTCCGAAGACGTTTCTGTGGTCATGTGGCCGGCATGACTAAACACCAAGGCGCACGGAATGCTGTTACCTTCCCACTGAAGTGGTACCTATTTATCTACTTGCAATTTCTTGCTTTCAAACTGCTAGGTTGGCAGGAGGGGTTATTGAAAGGAGAGCCTATATAGATCAGTGGTAGATCGTGTGCGTTGCCTACCCAGGTTCATTCCCTGCTGGGCTCCCACTTAAAAAAATCTTAGGCCAAAAGGCAAGAAAGACCTCTTGCCTAAGACACCGTGGAGAAAAGACAGCACTAAGCAAAATGGGGGGCATTGGTCAAACTCATAATTTTACATTAGAAGGCTTTGTTAAAGCGAGCCACTGTTTTGCAAACAGAGTTTTTGCATACTCTGGATCTATTCCCCCCCCCCCACACACAAGCATGTACACCCTGCCCCAGGCAATGTTAGTCCTTCACAGTCCATGGTAGAAATGGGGACACAATGAACGTTGGGGTCAGCCAACCTCAGCCTTACCATGCGCTGCTGTTTTTCATTTCTTGCTATTGTTTCTTTTCCTTGCTGAATCTACCTATGCGCCTCTAACTTCCCCTCTAACAACCCATGCATAGCACTCTTCAGTCTCACTGCATTGGTCAATATGTCCGCAGCAACTACACTGCATTGAGAGACTCTACCCAGCTAGCCTGATCTCGTCAGGTCTCAGAAGCTAAGCAGGGACCATTCTGGTTAGTACTTGGGATGGGTGACCACCAAGGAAGTCCAGGGTCGCTGTGCAGAGGCAGGCAGTGGCAAAACACCTCTGAACATCTCTTGCCTTGAAAACCCATGTCAGAGGTCCCCATAAGTTGGCTGTGACATGACAGGACATTACACACATCCCAAAGTGCATCAAGGTTGGTCAGAGGGCCACTTCAGAGGTAGATACTAGCAGCGGAGGCGGCGGGGAGCGGGGAAGATAACTGTCAACATTCCTGAAACCTGAATTTAGCAAAGTAGGAAACTGCCGAAGTTTTAAGACTAATTTAAAAGCAAACCCTGTCTGGATTTGCAGCATCAGGTAGTGGCCAGAGTGTCGAACTAGGATCCGAGAGACCCGGGTTTGAATCCCCACTCCTTCATGGAAGCTTGCCGGATAACTGTGGGTCAGCCACATACCCTCAGCCAACCTAGCAGGGTTGTTGCTGTGAATATGAAACAGACAACAATGATATAAGCTACTTTGGGTCCCCTACTGGAGAGAAAGGTGGGGTATATGAGAAGTAAATATAATAAATAATAAATCAAAGAGACGTCAACACTGTTGAAATACCAAAAATAAGACAGGCGCCAAATAGGAGGGGAGAAAAACCCAAACTTCTTTTTACTGCTCTCTTACTTGCCATAGGATTGGAATGCAGGCCAAGGACAGAAGAGAAACTGCCAGCATTTGCTATGCTTTTAAGCCAGCATATTTTTCAGCCCCATTTGCACTTCAGTCTGCTCACTTGCCAAAAAGCTAGCATAGAGTTTACACTAGGATTCAAACTGGTAATGCATTCCAGTGAGAAACGCTGTAAGCATATGATGAAGCATCCACAGCTGTGGGTGGAACAGTGTTTTCCTTGAGCCAAGGCCTACCCAAGCAACCTGGCCTGGCAGGTGTCATGCATGCCAATTTCCACTATGGATGCCACACATTGATGTGGTTGTGTCAAAGCTACACAGAAGTGAGCAAAGATTCCCCCCACACACACAACACTCTGACAGTGGAATTCCCAAAACAGCATGAAAGATGCCGCCTGTGTGGTGGCATCTAAAGCCAGAAGTGGTCTGTTAGTATGGGGTACAGACAACCAAGTATACAGAGATGGAGAATTTCCAGAAATTCTGAAGTCATGAGGGGGAAGGGAAGCCTGAATATTTGTCTCAATTTTTTAAATGGAAATTGTTTAGGTGGGAATGAAGTATGGGCAATACTTCTTTGCTAATATAAACTAAGTCTACTGCTTAAATAAAATGCATAGTTTATAACTTCCTTAGCATATTAAATTTATACTATCTAGAAAATGTATGAAATGTAAAAGTATAACTGCCTGTCAGCAAGCTGCCAATGTGTCTTAGCTGTATGTATTGGGCCTGTCTGCATCCCTTCCCCTCCCTCGCTTGTCAACAACCTCTATTGCCATGGTAACAGTAGTATTCTCTGGTGCGCATGTCCACCCTCACCCCCATGCGCTCATCTCCTCGTGGAAGTAGTGGAAGTCGTGGAAGTCGTGACAGACTTCACGTTCCTGAGATCCCAGATCACCGCAGACTGTGACAGCAGCCACAAAAAAGCTGAGTAAGGATACAATCTGGCTGTTGCCTATACAGTAACTCAGCCCTGAGCTGGAAGTATTTATTCATTACATTTATAGCCCTCCCAGATCAGGTCAGGTGGAACCAATGAGGTGTCTGAGATGGTGAATCCTTGTCAGAACAATACCATGTTACTGCTTTCCTTGCTTTGTTGTTCAGCCTTGAGTGACTCACCATAAACAAAGACCCAGAAACATAACACTGATGTTCTGGTTGATCTTGATACTAGTGTGCACAGGAGCAACTACTACTACACTATCAGAATGTGCCCTTGGCTGCTCAACTCCTAAAAGACTCGGCAAATCAATTAATCTAGACCAGTGATCCCAAACATAGTATCCACGGGCACTGTGGCTTCCACCAATGTTTCTTGGTGCCCATCTGTTCATAACCCAAAGCACCATCAAAGGAAAGAGCCCAAGAGATGTCGCTCCTTTCAGCTAGGGTTTCTAGGTCCCCCCCTAGCCACCGGTGGGGGATAGGGGGGCAGTGTTGCCATATCCAGGTTGTAAAACTCCAGGAGATTTGGGGATGGAGCCTGAGGAGGACAGGGACCTCAGTGGGGTACAATGCCACAGAGTCCACCCTCCATAGCCTCCATTTCTTCCAGGGGAACTGATCTCTGTACTCTAGAGATAAACTGTAATTCCAGGGAATCCTCAGGTGCCACCTGGAGGCTGGCATCTCTACCCCTTTGTGTCTTCAAAGCAACCATTCAAAAACAGCTGCCTTCATGATATGAAGATGCTTGTGTAGAAATTTCCTAACATAACCTCGCAACAGTTTGAGATTGGCCACAGCCCCCATGGCAGCCATTTTGTGATTGGGACCACTCTGCATTGTGGCAGCCATTTTGTTGAGATGCACACTTCCTGCTCTCAAAATTCCAAATCTACCCAAAGGTTCAACAAGATTGGAGACCCCGATCTAGATGTTCAGATGGACAACAGCAGGGAAATAGTTGCTTGTAGAAAACAATGTGCTTGAATTGCAGTTTGGGCACTGTTTACATTCTCATACTGAACATCTGCTGTGGCTGGCTTAGCTCTAGAAACTCCCATCAAAGCAGGGAGCTTAACTAGCTGGCTTGCGAGACATCTTTCAAATTTAGCATGAGGAATTCTTGCCACATAAGGAGCAGCTTTCGCTGGAGATACAGATAGTTGCTACAGGCAACACGTACCCCTCACAGGGCTGGGCTGGGCCTTCTCAATCTTCACACACAGCTGGACTGAAATATGGCTGGCTCTGTTTGCATGTCCCTTTGTTGTTGCATTAAAATGGAACAGAATTAAACAGAAGCCATGCAGATCCATACGTACCTCTTCACTTACATGAATGAAAAGTCAAATTAAAAATGTTCTATTGAAAAGTCATGTTTGTCCTTCACTTTTCTTTATTGACCGAGGTGGGGAGGGGAATCAGAGGACTACATAAAATTAAGGTTCAAACTGACATGAAGCAGATGACACTACAAATTATATGTTGGTTTTATTCTTCCAGCAAATCACATTCACAGGGTCAGTTAGCAAGTCATTTAATTATGTCTGTGTTGTGTGGGGAGGAAGCCCTCCCAAGTCATAACCAGAAACAACCCCCCCCCAAACCACCACACTCCTCCAGTTCAGCAGTAATAGAAAATGGGAGTTGAGACAATGACCTTGCAATTTCCTCTACAGCCATTCATACCAGGAGCCCTTCAGAAGGCAATTTGGATTCAAACTGGATTCAACTCGCTATCCAACTTGGTGGGAGGCTTGCTGTTGATTTCAATATGATCAGGATTCTGCTGCGAGTCACCATCAGAGACTTGGGTTATTAGGATATGCCCTCATGGAGCAAAGCATCCAAAAGGACATTTTAAACATTCTATTTTTAAGGCACCACTTTTTAAAAAACAATAACCGCATCCTTAAATATTTCCTATAAGCTGCCACAAAATCCATTCTCCACTCAAACCTGCCACTTAAGTTATTATCCAATTGCACGTTATAAGCTCTGAACCCATCTTGGTACTCTACACAAATGCAGCCACCCAGTTCATACAGGAAGCCATAAGCGAGCCTCAATATGTTAAGAAATCTGACTCCAAGAACTAACAACTGTAACAATCACCAATGCCTTCTTACTAAGAGCAGAAATTGTAATAGATAAGATCTGAAATAGAGAATATGTTAATTGAAATGGTTACCTGAAAACTTGAAAGAGAAAATGTAGTCGCCGCCAGCTGTGGGGAGGACACACTTCCGGTGATGTCAGGGGGTGTGGCATATGCTAATGAGTTATGCTAATGAGTCCCCCTAGCTCTTTTTCTACGAAATGACCCCTGGGGGGGAGCATTGTGGGAAGCCACCGAGGGGGGGGGAGAGGAGACAAGAGAAAAGGATATTTGTCAAAAGAAAAGATGTAATGTTTAACATGTTATTATATCCAAAAATAAAAAGTTTGATAAAAAAAAACCAATGCCTTCTTACAACCTTTCCCAGTATCATTAGCCATCTACCTGCTCACCCTCCCCAGTGGTGTATGGCTGCTTAGAAATGGGAATTAGCGAGAGGAATAAGCAAATCACTTGCATTTCTTTGCCCTTCTCTGCTGATCCAAATCCTAGGAGAAATTTGCCACAACCAAAGTGAGGGAAAGCAAACAGGCAGGTTGCAGCACTGTGAAAAGTAGGCGGCTATTGCAGCTGTCAGAACTGGTAGCTGCTACAGTCACTTTAATGGCTTCTGGGCCCACGAAACCTCATTCAGACCCCTGAATAAGCCTACCCTTAATACCCATTTCTTCTCTTTATTTATCCTTTCCTTACAGGTGTGATAGTACTTATCTCACAAAATTTGCTACCAATCCTTTTCTAAATATTAAAAAATAACTCAAACTTCTCAGGACTATCTTTGCAAACTAAATACAAGAATCTTACCGAAATGAGATCAGAAAAAGTTCAAATATCTAAACAGTATCAGAGTTGGGGAAATACTAGATGTCCTTGGGAAGGATTGGACTCATACGTCCTGTTTCCTTTGGGTTCCCCAGAGGTCAGAAAACCCTGGAGCCATCTGAAATCTCTGTTCGGCAACACTGCTCCTTTCTCGTGCTTCCAGGAGGTCCAACTGGCTAGTAACTGCTGCCACCAGCAAACCAGAGAGCATCAACCACATGATGGGATTTGCACAGCCGGCACCCTATATCCACTCTGCCATTTAGAGGCTCTTCCTAAGCGCCGTGTCTCCTGCTTTGCCCCAGCAAGTGAGCCTGGGGATGACTGACTGCACTTCTACAACTTCAAACTGTTGTGCTCAAAGGCTGGTAAGCTTACTGGCTGCCCCTCCCCATTACCACATTTCAGATAGCAAGACCAAAGAGGTGTGGTGTTTTTACAGAGATCAGACTTAGAACATTCATAATACTCTAAGCATAATACTGTTCAAGCATCAGGCTGAAGAAGGATACAAGGTGAAAACACACAATCCTCTCATCCTACACTCGGTACTTATTCTAAAATAAATGATGTTTAACTAGGACAGGCTAGTATTACTTGAAGTTGCAGTAGTTTAAAATTCAGTATTACCTTAGTTCTCAGGGTCTGGATTTCTTCCCATATCCTCTTGCCATATGGGCAAGATGGAGTCCCTAAGATAAGACTCAGCTTTTCGAAACTTGCACCTCCCAAGTCAGAAGCTGTAAGATAAGAGAGTTTCTTTCCTTCGGCCAGAGAATTTATAATCTCCCTTGGGAGAATCTGTCTTTCTGATCTTCTTGTCCATGACTCTGTCCCCTCAGGTGTGACATCTTTGCAAGGTATGAGAAAGCAAAAGCCTTTGTTGTTTGTTCCTCTGCCTTTTCTATTTGCATAAACAAGAGCTTGAGTGCTCTGTGCTTGGGAGATGGAGGAGGCATCACTCCAGGTGCTTGTCCCCTCTGCCAGCTACATATTTGCAAAGGGGCTCCTGTGTCACAGATACGGCATAACGGAATGGCTGGATTACTGGGATGAATTCTAGGGTAGAGAGTATTTGATTCGGGGGGAAAGTCCCATGCTGATGGAGAACCTGAAGCTCAGGAACAAGATCCCCAAAGAGAAAGGAAAGATTACAGATCAAAAATATCTCTGCCAGAAGTCAAAATCAGGGGAAGCAAAGTAAGAAAAATAAAAGAACAGTCGGAAAATAGCCAGGAACATCAGAATTTCCCTATTCATTCTTATTCATTCCAAGTCTCTCAAATTTGCATTAAGGTCAAAAAGAAATTAACAGAATCAGAAAAATGAAAATCTTTTTTTTATATAAAGATTTTATTAGCTCCCCTAAAAAGGGGAGGTATTTCGCTTAAAAGAAAAAATGGGAAGGGTAGACAGTGGGAGAAAGAGAAAGCTGAGTGATATATAAACTGGTAAATTAAACTGTTAGTAATGTCCAATTAATCTTCTTGGGCTTCTTCTGTGTGTTGTCAAACTTCTTTTCTTAGTTCAGTCACATATTAGTATGTTAGTAATGTTCCCTTGAGTTTCTGTTAATGTTCCCTTGAGTTCCCTTGAGTTTCTGTTAACAAAAAAAAGAAAAATCTCTTCTGGACACAGTCAGAACCGCTTCTTTGCGTGCTGGGCACTTTTGCTATCGCTGACGTGTAGGGGCTTCCTCTGTTTTCTTCTACTTCCGGCTTGTTAAATCCTCCTTCGGGTTGCTGTTAACACACTCAGTTCATGCACTATAAATCCTCTTCTTTTCATGCCATTACCGGAGGTCCCCAGTTTCGAGAATGGTATCAATTTCATTTTCGCTTTTATATTCGCTCCCAGACTCTCTATGGGTCCTCCTCGCAATTGTTGACTTATATAAGCGCTTG
>NW_015173701.1:109643-143463 GCF_001447785.1 Gekko japonicus | reverse complement strand
AGGTCCAAAGGGGCAGGGCATGGCGGGCGCCTCGTCTCCAACCTCTCGGCTGAGAGCGAGACTCCCCCCTCGAGCGCCCTAAAGCGCCCCGGATCCGAGCTCCTCACATCCTGAGGGGCTCGTTCGGGTCTCCGCTCGCGCGGATTCCCTCCTCCACCGCGGGCGGGCGAGATGCCCCTCGGGAGCGACCCAAGGATGCGCCCGCCATTCGCGGGAGCCAGACCGGGAAAAAAAAAAAGAAAAAATGAAAATCTTGATAATTTAAAAAACAAAACAAAAATATACCGATTTCAAGAAAGATTTCATTAACTCCAGGCAGGTACTGCAAGATGTTTTTAATGCCTGCATCCAAGTAGTTACAAACCCCAAGTATAGCTGGACAAAAATACAGTAATTCCATTACCTGGGCAATTAGAAAAACAATCCCAATATAATTAAGTCAACTAACATAAATTCACATGCAACCTGGAGATCATGTTCACTTGATGAGGGCCATATTCAACAGCAAACTGTTCTCTTGCCAAATAAACTCCTGACCACACACCTCCTGCATCTCTGAGCTGCAAATATTGCTCTTGGCTTCACTACATGCAATGGGCAAAATGAAAACTTAGCAGGGGAAGAAGTAGTTCACTATCCCAAAGTTCATTTCATCAAAAGGTTTCTTTACATGCATGGCCTTTCAGAAGGCTCATGCCATCAAAGGTCATTTTGATCAGATATAGCGGGCAGAGATGCAGTTTATAAGACCACCATTACGGCACTGTTTTGTCCCCTTCTACATGTGAGAGCTGGTCCATGCACTGCCTACAAAAACATCACTAGGGCCCAGAAAGCAGGCATGCGGACTCCTGTTGATTGAGAAGGACTGGGTAAACTTGCATTTCAGAAGACAGACATTGGAACTTGCCAAAAAAATTATGAGAAATCAGGGGGACGCACCATTGAAAACATTTGCTTCTATGCTCTTGAGAGATTGGTTCATATTTTGCACCAAACCTGAATCTGTGGCAGTACTTTCTGCATAGCCAGTCAACAGAAAGGTTCGCTTTCCATTACCCTAATATTGACAACTCTTGGGAAAAGAAAGGGTAGACATTAGAGCTTATGGATAAGTTTGCTCTGTTCATCCTGGATATGGCTAGTTCTGAGGTTCAGGCACCTGAAGTAGTCACGTCTCTTCTTAAGGCAGGTTGTTAGTACCCTGCTAAGTCTTGCAATCCCCAATTTTAGAAAAGTGTGAGGGTCAACCTGGCTTGGATCCAACTAAACTAGACTCACCAGGTAGGAAGTGTAACAACAGGGCTGGGGCAAGCGTCATGTCAGGGTTGAGCAAATACAACATGGCACCTATAGTTTCAAGACAGAGGCAGAGGGCATAGTTGTAGGCAGGCCGGGGGAGGGGGCAGTCCAATACAGCAGGCAGTAAAGCCAGAGGCAAAAGGCATCATTGTAAATAGGCAGGTTAGGACTGTTTCTTCCTGCAATTAACCAGTTTCAAGAACTGAGGAGCCAAGTCAGGGACTGAGGAGCCCACCCCCACTCTAATTGGGCTGTCCCAGGTTGCAGTTCCTGCAGCGGCTGCTCGTAGGACAGGGCTGTGGCTCAATTCAGGCTCCGACAAATTGGTTCACCTTTGTCTGCAGTGGCAGAGGAAGTAAGACAGTAGGATCATGGCTCTCAGGTCCTGGGATCAAGATCCCTTGCATGTTGTAAAAACCTTGTTGAAACAGTGTTGGTCCGTATTCCAATATATCGCCTGCTCCAAAAGTAGAAAACACATGGGGAGTGCACAGGCGTCCACTATGTGCCCCCACCCCTTGTATATGGTAAGAAGTCCTAGTTTATGGGCATCTCCACATGAAGCTATTCAGCTATGATCAGGCCAGAGCAGCAAAAATCCATGCCCCAGTCAAACAAATCTAGCAGTCTGGCAGACATCAGGGATGGGATCAGGGGGAGGAGAGAAGGAAGAGGTGGCCACACAGATGAGATTAAGCAAAGAGGGAGGGACAAAGCCCTGTTATTTTATAAACAGAGAGTGTGGCAGGCACTTTGGTAAGGTTGACAGGCCACATCTGGCTGTGATCCAGTCACTGATACCGGTTGCACACATACGAGGCTAGGAGGGAGGGCCGAGGACCTTGAAGTCCTTGGTGAGCACAGAAGAGTTGAGCAAGAGCAGATGTAGCAAGAGGAAGGGAGAGATAACAATTGTGCCAACAGGCCCTTTGGGGGAATTGTCTGACGGCCAATTAAGAGCTCGAGGCCTCTGTCCTTTTCCCTTCACCTTTCGCCGACCCTGCTGAGCTAGAGAAAGGGGGCTTTGTGCCAATATTGTGGCAAGGTTTGGAGACAGCTGTTTTGGAATTTTGGCACGCAAGTTTAAGAGGCACCTGAGCTCACTTTTTTTTAAGGGGGGGGGAGAGTGGGAGGCAAAAGCCCAAAATATCTCCCAGTGTTGCAGAACACAGGGAGGGCAGGATTTTTCCCTCTGCCACCTGGAACCCATTTAGTCCAGCAAAACAAAAACCAACTGCTGTGTGAAGAAACCACATTCCAGGCTCCCAGAGTCAGCCTTGCCTGGTCCTCAGGGCAAAAAACAGCAGCAGTTCAAGAGTGCAAAGATCGAAGGCCTCACATGGCCTGACTGGAGCAACAGCGCCCCTGATTTAGTGCCAAGCAGATGTTGAATTTTTCCCACACTTGTACACCATTCACCAATTAGCCTCCAAAGGGCCACAGCACTTCTCACCTTAAGTGTTGAACCGGAGGATAAAAGGTTTACGAGACTGCCAAGCCGGGCTGAGCCTAAAGTAGTTCAGGAACATTTTCCGGCAATAGTGAAAGCTGCTCCCCTTTCCGTCATGATATTTCAGCTCTGTCGCCTGTGAAAATGTTAACTCGTTCCATTTACAATTTCCCCGTTTACTGTCTGTCTCGGTCAACTTCATTTACCCTCAATGACATCATCACCACACAGCCAGCTCTGTCATGATGACACCATTCCACTGACTACGCTAACTCCATTAGTGGGGATTGCCCGCGGGACTACCCTGGGAAGAAAAAAAGTACTGTCTAGAAATAATGTCAAAAGTGCCTGGACGGGAGACCACCGCGGAAGTCCAGGTTTGCTGCACAGAGGCAGGCCACGGCAAAGCACCTCTGTTTGTCTCTTGCCTTGAAAACGCTACAAGATTACCATAAATCAGATGCAATTTGATGGAGCTTTCCACCGCCAATGCCAAAGAAGCAGCAGTAGCAGATAAGGCAAACGAATTGGGGAAGAAAAAGGGGGGGAAAGGGAAAGGGGAAGACATACTTGTAAGGTCAGGCTTGCTTGTTTCACTTGTGATAAGATTAAGGAACTCCTAAACCTGTTCCCTAAAAAGACAGGGCTGGGTGTAGCCAAGGGAAGCAGTCCACAAACTCAGCTGTGGAGGTCAGGACATGAAGCTGGATTGGTGGCAGTGGGTTCATACAATCCTGGTTTTCACATTTTTTTGACTTCTAGCCCATACTGACCTCAAGGCAAACAACATTTCCTCAACACATTCCTTTTCTGCTCACCAAAGCAGCATCTCAGATAACCAGTCTACTGGTGAGGGCTTCCGGCTAAGAGAAGGAGCCGCAAAGCAAGAAGTCTGTGGTTCCAATATAACCTCTGCCACGAACTGACTGGTTCAAGGCAAAGACTAGAGCCAGCGTGATGTAGTGGTTGGAGTATTGGACGTTCTGGGAGATGAGAATTCAAAAGGATATAAAACTTGAGCCAGTCTCTCAGCCTAATCTACCTCACTGGGCTGTTGTGAGGATAACGTGGGAAGGAGTTCCTTGAATGAAGATCAGGATAGTAATGCCCTAGAAAAACAGAGTGTATTCACCTCTGTCTTCAGCCATGTTGGACCCACAGAGCAGCAATAAGAGAGGACTATCTCTTCTCTGTCTTACGCTATCCTATCTTACAGGGATAATGTCTGTAACCACTTGGAACCACTTGGAACTTCAAAGCAGAGGAGGGGCAGAAGGCAGACCACTGGTCAGTTTCTGGAGGGCCACTTGCTGGTTGCAAAAATGTTGACTTGGCCAGCGAGAGGTTGGCAAGCCAGAGTTCACACTCAGGAAGATCACTTATCACAGATTAATTGTGCCTTTAGTATTGACACACTCTTGCTGTATAAATTTGAAATGCTGCAATGCATCGTGGAATTCTAGGAAAAGAGAGAAGACTATAAAAAATGTTGATATTATCATCGATAAAATTAATAACGGATACATCTATATCCCTATAGAGTCTGATACAGGCAACCAGAGAGTCTAGAAGCTATTGAACAGAGCTATTGCTGCATGCAAGTGATTTTCTTTGTTTTCACCTAGCAGGAACAGCAGACACACATTTCCATATTTTAATTGCAGGCCTACGAAAAGGTGAAGGACCCCTAATGATTACATATATACATATTTTAAAAATCAGCACAGAGTTGCTACCTAGAATAACGCTCACTGGTTTTAATTTATTTAGTTGAGCTCCTAGACACAAATCCTACAGAGGGAGACCAGCCTCCCTGGCAGTTTCCTCTGAAGGCCCATGAGGTGCACACTTGTTATTTTGGAAGGTTTCTGCTTTCCTTTTCCAAAAACACTATGCCAGAGCAGGGTTGAGTCAAGGTCACTGGGAAAGAGGACTCTTTCACTGGACGTGGGAGAAGACAGACCTGCAAGAACACGGGGTTTATGTCCCTTGGCCTTGTATTTACATTTTATACCAGCCCGGAAAAGCTGCAAGACTTGAAGGTACAGAAGCTCCAAGCAGCAAGGATGCAGGGAAGAAACAAACCTGGGTTCATACACTTCAGCTCTCGCGGGCTGTGCCATCACCAAAAAGACAGGCTGCTTCAAATGGCCTCTAAGATGCGCAATACTCAACTTTCACAAAACGGCCCCTGTCCTCCAGATGCTCCCCCCACCATTCGACATTGAAGGGGGATGGTTGCCTCACTGAGTCAGATAAAAATCCACCAAATAAAGCATTTTGCTCTCAGAAAAAGCCATCTAGCTCATAAGCAGGGAACAGCCCTGTTCCCAACATAGCCCCAGGCATCCAATATTCAAAGGCATACTGCATTTTAACATGGACACTCCATTTACCTATCACAGCTAATTTATAAGGACCTGTGCACATTTCAGAGTCTCTTTTCTAGTACATATTCAAGGTGCCACACCATATTATACATTCAGTAACTGCTAACAGATATGCCTCCTTCCATCTATCATAATTTTTAAAAAGCCCCCTATGCTTATCATCGCATCTTGCAGCAGTGAATTGTATGAGCGGTGTTATCCTCTGAACTCATTTCACGTGTCCTGAACCTACTACAAATCCATTTTGTTGGGTGATCCAGCATTTTAGTATGATGAATGGGGAAGAAGAAAAATGCTTGTATGCTGATCATTATTCAAACCATTGAGAACAGCTCTCTTTTTCAACCCTTCCTGCTTTTTGTTTTCAAGGCACAAAACTTTACCGGGTTAACACATCAAAGTTTTAGCTGTGCTTGGAACACCCACAGCACAGGGAGAACTGAGAAACCCCTCTAGTTTCCTTCCATTAATACAGACCAATTTTTGAACAAACTTTCTCTAACTCAAGTGGCTCAAGTAGTTAAGACGCTGAACTGCAGGCTGTGGAAGGTCGGTAGTTCAGCAGTTCGAGACCCGGGTGCCGCATGACAGAGTGAGCTCCCGTCTCTAGTTCCAGCTCCTGCCAAACTAGCAGTTCGAAAGCAAGAAATTGTAAGTATAGAAATAGGTACCACTTCAGTGGGAAGGTAACAGCGTTCCGTGTGCCTTGGTGTTTAGTCATGCCGGCCACATAACCACGGAAACGTCTTCGGACAGCACTGGCTCTTCGGCTTTGAAACGGAGATGAGCGCCGCAACCCTAGAGTCGGATTCGACTGGCTTTCGAGCAAGGGAACCTTTACCTTTACTTCTCTAACTTTGACATTGCCCTCCAAGTAGGCATACGAGGTCACTCACTTTATCACTATGTCTGAGGAATCATACCAGTGGTGCTATGCTTTAGTGCTTTCATTTATTTGGGTGAGATGGGTTGCTGCTGTTTTAATTGGTGATGTCACTGAAATAAGCTCAAGATTAGGGGGAATTCAGCCACACCTCAAGCCCATTACAAGCCAAGTCCAAACCCTCCTGAGCTCAGGCCAAGCTTATCACGCACTCTGCCTAAGGAGATTCCTGTCCTTTTCCCACCCAAGCTGGTGATGGGTAGAAGTTATATCAGGAGCTTCCATGAGGTCTTATATGCCGGCCAGCAATATCCTGGACCCCCAGAAGCTGTGGGACCTCAGTCTCCCTCTCATAGTTCCTAAGTGCTGTGGATGTCGCACAGCCGTCTCTAGCTCCTCCTCACGGAGGCTCCTGAACCGTCTGCTCCCCAGACCACAAACAAACTGGGACAAAACTTAAAAGTTGTCAAAGTACAAGTAGTTGCGAATCATGCCCACAGCTGTTTCCCTATCACTAGATCTGGCTACAGTTTTTTGGTTTTAGTGCGTTTTCTTTCATTGTGAGTTTCAGATAATGTATTTTTTTGGGTGTACATTTGGCACACTTGAAGAACATTAACTTGCTCCAATTGGGCAAGGTCATGCTGATGGAAGGCGGCCCTCCAGCTTGGATCCTGTTCCTCTCCCCAAGCACCATATGGGGGGAACTCTGTGTGTACTGCAACCAGGGAAGAACATGATGTCTCTTGCAGGATCTTGACTGCCTTCACACTAGCGAACAGGTGGCTGTTAATGGTCAATTGACAATCTTAATCATTCCCTAAGAAGTGAGCAGAAATCCCCATTCCTTCTGATGGATGATTGGCACCTTTCTGTTAGCTGGAGAGATTCTGTTAGCCTGTATACAGCATAATATACCCAAGAATCCGCTGCAGGGCAGCTACTAAAATTTTGATGACTCTTACATAAACCAAACTTAAAAAAAAAAAAAAAAAACAGCACAAAAACCATGCAACTGACTCCCAGTGCAAAATAGGAGTCCACATATAATCTCAGAAATTTTAATTTACTTTTAAGAGTCCAAGATACAGAAACATGGACAAAGAACTTTTAAAAATCATTGTTTCCCTCTTTTCACTAAAAGGCCCTGTTCATAGACTACATGGGGGTTTGACTGTGGCCGACTGCCCTCTAGCGGCATCCCCTGCTCACCAAAACTCCACATAAAAACAGAAAGGCAAAGGACTGGTGAGGCAAAGAAGGAACACAAAATGGGTTAAGTCAAGACATGTGCTAGTTCGGAAGCTGAATCCCAAAGCTAACAGTCTAAGAAATAAAGGGGGACAACCAGCGAGGAGACATAAGCAGTAAGCTTATGCATGCTTTCTGAGGGGTAAGTTCCATTTAATAAAACTGGACAGACGTCTCAGTAAATTACGTAGGATTGTGCTGTGATGTTGCACTCCTACACACACTTGCTTGAGAGTAAACATCAGTGACTATAATGAAGCATACTTTCAGCAAAATGCAACAAAACTCCAGTGGCAACTTAAAGATTAACAACATTTATTTCAGCATTACGCATTCATGCGGCAGAGCTCAGCCTTAGATATCTACAACCTACATCCACAGGAGAAGTATAAATATTAGAAATTGAGGTTGCAGAGCTTTGACTCATGAAAGCTTATGTCAGGATACATTTTATTAGTCCGTAAGATTTGATTTGATTTATTAAATTTCTAACCTGCCCTACCAGCCAAGGCCGGCTCATGGAGATGTCACTGGACATCTAATTTTATTTCCCAGAAGGCATGCCACAGACTGTGCTATAACTCTGCAGTCCTATGCATACTTATCTAAAGTCAGTCCCATTGAATTCAGTGGAACTTACCTCTGAATTAATATACATGGGATCCGCCTGCACATCTGCAGCAGTAAAGGTGATGGCGGAATTGCACAACTTATGTAAAATAATGGATTTGTTGCAAGAGGAAGACCCCTGAGAATTCCAAAGGGAGGGGATCTGCCATCTTCCCCCTCACCTCATTGGCTGGAAACATCTTGCCTCTTGTTTGCTTGATCATGCTTCCTCCTGCCCCCTCCCCAGCCTGCCTGGACACCCTGCATTATCTTGCCATCTCCCAGCAAACCCTATCCTTAAAACAAAATAATGGGATTTGTGGTGACATTTACTCAGATGTTCAAGATTACTTGCTTTAATCCTTCTAAAAAATTATGCAAACCCAAGAATTACCCCTGGTCAATGTTCCCTCTAAACTGTGGAGTCTCATGAGCAAAAATTCTACTTTGTGAGCTCCTGGAATTAAAGTGGTGAGCGAGCGATTTGGTTACTGCATAAATTAGTTTGTGTCAGCAAGCTGCCATGGTGTTCTGTGTTGCTGGTACTTCTGTACAGTTGCTACCCCCCCCTTGCCTGTGTGCTGTTATTTTACTCTGCTGTAATGCCTAAGCCAAACAATTGGAGGACGTATTGGGGGAGTTCGCTTCATTGCCAGCTTGTTGCTTTTAGAGCCTGAGAACTGCACCTGTGTTATGTCTGGAGATAGCCTGGTTCTCAGGGAATGAGCGCGCAACCGTTTCCTTTCACCCGCCAGCGGGAAAGTGACCCATTGGTTCTGTATCTGTTTCAAATCCCTTTATCATGCTTGCCCTAACCGTTTGTAGTCAGTTCTAACAAAGAACGTGTTTGAGTGTCTTTCCAATGCTTTGAAATAAATTTTGCTTTTCTTGAAAACGTGGATTTATTCTCGATGCTTGGGGATCCAACAGTTTGCTCTGGAGCCCTCCTCCCTGAGTGGAGACAAAAATCTGTGAGCCGGAGGCTAAAAAACTGTGAGCTAGCTCACACTAACTCAGCTTAGAGGGAACACTGCCCCTGCTCCACAGATTTTGTTGTTGTTCAGTCGCACAGTTGAGTCCGACTCTTCGCTACCCCATGGACCAGATCACGCCAGGCCTTCCGGTTTTCCACCGTCCTCTGAAGTTTGCTCAACTTCTTGTTTGTTGCATCTATGACACTGTCTAACCATCTCATCCTTTGCCGTCCCCGTCTTCTTTGACCTTCAATCTTTCCCAGCATCAGGGTCTTCTCCAGTGAGTGCTCCCTTCTCATTGGGTGGCCAAAGTATTTGAGCTTCAGTTTCATTATCTGGCCTTCCAGGGAACAGTCAGGGTTGATTTCTTTGAGGATTGACTGATTTGTTCTTCTTGCAGTCCAAGGGACTCTCAAGAGTCTTCTCCAGCACCATAGTTCAAAAGAATCTATTCTTCGGCGCTCGGCCTTCCTTATAGTCCAGCTCTCGCAGCCATACATGACTACTGGGAATACCATTGCTTTGACCATGCGGACTTTTGTTGGCAGGGTGATGTCTCTACTTTTTATCATGCTGTTTAGGTTCGCCATCGCTTTCCTCCCAAGGAGCAGGCGTCTTTTAATTTCATGGCTGCAGTCACAGTCTGCGGTGATCTGGGATCCCAGGAACGTGAAGTCTGTCACTACTTCCACAGCTTCCCCTTCTATTTGCCAAGGAGTGATGGGGCCGGATGCCATGATCTTAGTTTTTTTGATGTTGAGCTTCAAGCCCACTTTTGCGCTCTCCTCTTTTACTCTGAGCAAGAGGCTCTTTAGATCCTTTTCACTTTCAGCCATTAGAGTGGTATCATCTGCATATCTGAGGTTGTTGATCTTTTCCCCAGCAATCTTAATTCCCGCTTGTGATTCATCCAGGCCAGCATTTCGCATGATGTACTCTGCATATATATTAAATAAGCAAGGTGACAGTATACATCCTTGTCGTACTCCTTTTCCTATGCTGAACCAATCAGTTGTTCCGTATCCGGTTCTAACTGTCGCTTCTTGGCCCTTATACAGGTTTCTCAAGAGACATGTGAGGTGGTCTGGTACTCCCATCTCTTTAAGGACCTGCCATAGTTTGTTGTGATCCACACAGTCAAAGGCTTTAGCATAGTCAATGAAGCAGAAGTAGATATTTTTCTGGTACTCTCTTGCTTTCTCCATAATCCAGCGAATGTTGGCAATATGATCTCTCGTTCCTCTACCTCTTCGAAACCCAGCTTGTACTTCTGGTAGTTCTCTATCCACGTACTGTTGAAGCCTAGCTTGTAGGATCTTGAGCATGACCTTGCTAGCGTGTGATATGAGTGCAATTGTGCGATAGTTTGAACATTCCTTGGCATTGCCCTTCTTTGGGATTGGAATGTATACTGATCTTTTCCAATCCTGTGGCCACTGTTGCGTTTTCCAAATTTGCTGGCAAATGGAGTGCAGAACTTTAACAGCATCATCTTCTAAGACTTTGAATAGCTCAGCTGGAATACCATCACCTCCACTAGCTTTGTTGTTAGTAATGCTTTCTAAGGCCCATTTAACTTCACATTCCAGGATGTCTGGCTCAAGGTCAGTGATTATACCGTCGTGTTTGTCAAGGACATTGAGGTCTTTCTTGTATAGTTCTTCTGTGTATTCTTGCCATCTTTTCCTAATCTCTTCTGCTTCTGTTAGGTCCCTACCGTTTTTGTCCTTTATCATGGCCAGCTTTGCATGGAACGCTCCCTTGATTTCTCCAATTTTCTTGAAGAGATCTCTAGTCCTTCCCATTCTATTGTTTTCTTCTATTACTTTGCACTGTTCATTCAGGAAGGCCTCCTTATCTCTCCTTGCTGTTCTCTGGAAATCTGCGTTCAGTTGGGTAAATCTTTCCTTTTCGCCTTTGCCTTTCGCTTTCCTTCTTTCCTCTGCTATTTGTAAAGCCTCATCAGAAAGCCATTTTGCTTTCTTGCATTTCTTTTTCTTTGGTATGGTGGTGATTGCTGCCTCCTGTACGATGTCACGAACCTCTGTCCATAGTTCTTCAGGCACTCTATCTATCAAATCCAGACCCTTGAATCTATTCTTCACCTCTACTGTATATTCATCAGGGATGCGATCTAGGTCAAACCTGAATGGCCTCGTGGTTTTCCCGATTTTCTTCAGTTTAAGTCTGAATTTTGCAATGAGTAGCTCATGATCTGAACCACAGTCAGCTCCAGGTCTTGTTTTTACTGACTGGATAGAGCTTCTCCATCTTTGACTGCAAATTATATAGTCAATCTGATTTCGGTGTTGCCCATCTGGTGATGTCCATGTGTAGAGTCGCCTCTTAGGTTGTTGGAAAAGGGTGTTCGCTATGACCAGTGTGTTCTCTTGACAAAACTCTGTTAACCTTTGCCCTGCTTCATTTTGCTTTCCAAGGCCAAACTTGTCTGTTATTCCGGTTACCTTTTGACTTCCTACTTTAGCATTCCAGTCCCCTATGATGATGAGGACATCATTTTTTGGTGTTAGTTCTATGAGGTGTTGTAGGTCTTCATAGAACCGGTCCACTTCAGCCTCTTCTGCATCAGTGGTTGGGGCATAGACTTGGATTACTGTGATGTTGAATGGTTTGCCTTGGAATCGGACAGAAATCATTCTGTCATTTTTGAGATTGTATCCCAGTACTGCCTTTTGCACTCTCTTGTTGACTATAAAGGCCACACCATTTTTTCTACGAGATTCCTGGCCACAGTAGTAGATATAATGGTCTTCTGAGTTAAATTCGCCCATTCCTGTCCACTTTAGTTCACTGATTCCTAAGATATTGATGTTCAGTCTTGCCATCTCATTTTTGACCACGTCAAGCTTACCTTGATTACCTTGATCTTACATTCCAGGTTCCTGTGCAGTATTGTTCTTTGCAGCATCGGACTTTCCTTTCACCATCAGACACATCCACAACTGAGCTTCCTTTTGGCTTTTGCCCAGCCGCTTCACTCTTTCTGGGGTTACTTGTACTTGCCCTCTGCTCTTCCCCAGTAGCATATTGGACACCTTCAGACCTGAGGGGCTCATCTTCCGGTGTCATATCTTTAGCCTTTTGATACTGTCCATGGGGTTTTCTTGGCAAAAATACTGGTGGGTTGCCATTTCCTTTTCCAGGGGATCACGCTTGGTCTGAGTTCTCTGCTGTGGCCTGTCCGTCTTGGGTAACCCTCCACGGCATAGCCCACAGCCTCATCGAACCACGCAAGCCCCCTCGCCACAACAAGGCCACAATCCATGAGGGGGGGGGCACAGATACATACACTCTATAGCCCTGAGTGCCCCACCAGGATTTTTAATATTCTCTCACTGGTTATGGACTTAAAACACAGAAGACAAAGCTGACTTCAGTGTGATGTGCAAAGTAGTCCATGTCTATGGAGAACCAATATACAGTGTGTGTCTACTAGCCTGTACCTGGGAGGGCAAAAGGTCTACCTGCAGACTTTGACAAAGGAACAGTAAAGGTTTCCTGAGCTTTCAGAAGCAATGTGGGCATCCAGTTAGAGGAATGTTTCTCTTCTCCAGGCATACTGATGGGAAACCATTGGTGCTTGCCTGCCATCTGTCGGTTTGCATCGGAGGTGCAACTCCAGGTCCTGAAGGCAGAAGGAGGCTCAGTCCATCGGTTGGTCCGTTAATGAAAACTAACGGCCCAAGCTAGCCCAATCTCATCATGTCTCCGAAGCTAAGAAGGGTCAGCTGCGGTTAGTCTTTGGATAGGAGACCACTAGGAGAAGGCCAGAGTTACAACGCAGAGGCAGGCTATGGAAAACCTCCTCTGAATGTCTCTCACCTTGAAACCCCTACAGCGTTGCCAGAAGTCATCTGCAACTTGACGGCGCTTTCCGCTACCACCACCAATGCTTCCCCCCCCCCGCATGAGCTGCTAGTGTGGCAGCTGAAAACTCACAGCAGTTAACACATACAGAGGACTGAGTCATTTGGGGTTAAGGGCATTTCATCCAACAGCGCCACACAATGTGGTCCACCATTAATAAATCACCACTAACTGCATGGAGATCCAGCATATGTAAGTGGTTTTTGACAGCTCCCATCCCACTAACATCCGTGTGTCTGACTTGGGCTTGGCTCGGTGGTTTGGGCTTAGACTGTGGAAGAGGATGTCAGATCTGGGCAAATTCACACAGGACACGATGGGGGAAGAATATTTACCCAGGTGAACCAAGTGATCTTATCAACCAAAAGGGAGATTGTAACAAAGAAACCAGGATGCAACTGGGAAGGGCAGTCATGAAGGAGCTAGAGAAGATCCTTAAGTATTGCTGGTGGTGACCAAGATCAAGACAACTCATATTATAGTATTCCCCATTACTATGTAGGGTGTGAAAGTTGAAGAAAGCTGGCAGGAACAAAGTTGATTCATTTGAAATGTGGTGTTGGAGGAGAATTTTATGGCTACTGTGGACAGCCCAAAAATGACAAATACATGGGTTCTAGATAAAATCAATCCTGAACTCTCCCCTAGAAGCTAAAATGACTAAGCTGAGGCTATCATACTTTCATCACATAATGAAAGGGCAAGAGTCAGTGGGAAAGACAATAACACTAGGAAAAGCTGAAGGCAGCAGTAAAAGAGGATGGCTCAACATTCGATGGATCGACTCCGGAAAGGAAACCACGGCCCTCAGGTTGCAAGACCTCAGCAAGGCAGCTAACAACAGGATGTTTTAGAGGACATAAATTCATAGGGTCGCCATAAGTGGAAGTGACTTGACAGCACTTAACACACACACACACACACACACACACCCCTCGTGATCATTCTTCTGTCCCATTCTGGAACTCCAGCATATGGTGCCTGAGGTGGGGATCTCACCCCCCCCACTGCCCCCTCTGAGAAGTGTGGCTCACCCCCATCTCATTAAAGGCCTGGTTATTTGAAGATGGGATTCATGGCCCATGTGGTGTCCTTCAGATGGGACACCGCTGCCACCGCCTCCTAAAGAAGCAAAGATTATTGCAGTCACACTGGCTGCATGTTAGGGGTTGACGGGAAGTTTGCCGTTTGCTGAGCAAACAGGCGACACTTTGATCAATAAAACAGGGACATAAAATACAGCTGTTGCACAGTGTGAACAACAAACAACCTGAAACATCACTGAGTGCCCTTCTTCCTGTCCACAAAGGGAAATGAATGCCGCAGGCAACGCACACAAGGATGAAACAGGAGGTGGCAACAGAGCCAAAGACATTGTGTTCATTTGAATGTCGTTCTCCCCTAACTCTCCTAAAATAATGCTCCTTCAAAGAGGTTACTCATAGTTCCAGAACCTGGTAACTCACAGAGGCTCTAGGTTTTTCAAAGGACATGGCAATGTCCTGCCCCTTTAATAGAGGCTTTAAAAGGTAAATGTTCCCTTGCTTGAAAGCCAGTCGAATCCGACTCTAGGGTTGTGGTGCTCATCTCCGTTTCAAAGCTGAAGAGCCAGCGCTGTCCAAAAACATTTCTGTGGTCATGTGGCTGGCATGACTAAACACCAAGGCGCACAGAACGCTGTTACCTTCCCAGTGAAGTCGTACCTATTTCTCTACCTGCAATTTCTTGCTTTCGAACTGCTAGGTTGGCAGGAGCTGGAACTAGAGACGGGATGTGGCACACTCGGGTCTCGAACTGCTGAACTACCGACCTTCCACAGCCTGCAGTTCAGTGTCTTAACCACTTGAGCCACCACAGCTCCTTACTTACTGGAATGTTATTTACCAGGTGATGTCATTTGACTCCATGCCATGAAAAGCTTCACCTGCCCATTTCCACAGATTGAGCCTCCATTAAAGGGGCAAGGCATTTTTTTCCCTCAAGGCTGCAGGCAACCCTAGTTGAGCCTCTGAATCACACAGCACCTAGAATCTTTCCATTATGCGCTTCTGTTTTCTGAACTTCAGCACAATCCGCATTTACTTGGGCCTCAGATATAGAATATGCCCGCTAAGTGTTCTGCAAAATGGGCACGGCCAGGGAAAAGGTTGAACTTCTGCAGGAATGTTTAATGCAAAATGCAGACCCGGACAGAGAATTTGGATGAGAACTTTAAAGAAAAAAAACAGGTTTCTAGTTACATTTCTAAACCAGTCACGCACACAATACTGGCAGTGCAGCACTGCTTTAAATGCCTTTACCGATCTTGAGATCGGACATGAAACTTGCCTCCAAAGGTTTCCCCATATAGAACTCAGGGGAGCCTAATAAAGTTGATGAAGTACTTCTGCACTGAACTCGTAAATAAATAGTGGAAGTCCCTGCCAGTGGACATGGAGCTCCAGCTCAACGGCTGGGGATCTGGCTGGCATGCAGAAGGCTCTAGGTCTAATCCCTGGCACCTTCAGTTAAAAGGATGCAGTGCTAAGTGATGCAAGAGACTTCTGCCTGAGACCCTGGAGAGCTGCTGCCAGTCAAAACAAACAAAAGTAACCTTGCTAGACAAGGGTCTGACTCAGTATAAGACAGCTTCACAGGCAGGCACTAGCATGGACGGTGTTAATTAGACAGCTTCATGGAGGACCAGTCCATCAATGGCTGATAGCATGGTAACTAAAGGGAACCTCTATATTCAGAGGCAGCAAACTCAGATGCAGAATTCTTTTTAAAAAGTCTGACGTTCAGCCAGTCCAGAATCAGGTTTCTAAGGCAAAGCCAAAGCCTCCCATCTATAACTGCATGATGGGATCAGACATACAGAAAGCTCTCAGCAGGGCAACTTCCAACCTCTTCCCAATTGTCAAGGTCATTTTAATTCCTGCCAGGTAATTTCCTCTTTCTTGCACTCTCATTCGCATGTTCAGCCCTACTCAGTTGCCAAGTCAAGTCAAGTCTGGGTATCACGATTTCATGCTGCCATTTCAGAGAAGAGCAGGACAGTCCAAGCTGTGAGAAAGTCCAAGGCATGTCAACCGGGGCATGCACCTGCCCTTGTGACAAAGAGGCCACCTCACCTGTCTGTAGGTGCAGATGATGATTTCACGCAGGTGATAGTGCATGGGAGTCATCGTCTCGCTCACCGTATCCAGCGCCATGTCAACCTCCTTCTTCATTCGGTGTCCTTCTGGCAGCATCTGAACTATTTTCATCACCACCTGACAGACGACAGCAGCAGCACAACTTGTGAAACGAAACCTTTCTGCTTCGGACACACAAGAGGGCTGACTTTGGAGCAGCCGGCCGTTTAATCTGGGAGGATATTTCATACGTTTCATTTGGAATGGATTTTGAGTCTGGAATTTTTCTTTTTGGAAAACAAAAAACTAAAGAAACTCCTTAAAGGGGGGGGGATTCCAAAAATCATGTAATATATTTTATTAAAAGAGAAGCCACTGAGGACACTACATCCCTCTGCTTATGTTTAAAAAAAACAAAACACCAGACAGCAACTAGCTAAAAGTCAGCATGTTTTAACACTGACAAAGTCAGATGCATGTACAAAACCCACACCTAGCAAAGCTCCCAGAAAATTATCTGGTCGCATGTACACATTACGTACAGAGCAGCTCAGCCATTATAATATGCCAGCAGGAAGAAAGCTGGATGCAGCCACAGTTCAACATACTCTTCCAACATCTGTACCAATAATCTTCGCCGTGTGATTTTTTTGGGACATCATCTTTTGCTTTCCCTATCCCCCTCTGAACCACAATGGGAAGGAACACAGAGCAGCTTACTGCTCCCAGCTGCCTAGCCCTACTTACAGGTTATGGGAAGCCTGAGTAATACAGCGGCGAAAGAGTGGCAGGAACTGGGGACAGCAACATGACGGGGAACTCATGCCTGCCCAAAGTTCACAGTAGCCATTTTGCAGTTATTTTAAAATGCCACAAGCTCCCAATCCAGCAGGGGCCTGCGGCACGAAGCTCCTTTTCACCACACTGAATGAGGTGGGGGGGGGAGAAGAGCAGTGCGCCATGAGCACTGCATTTTAAAAACACTGTTAAATGACAGTGGTGAACTCATGAGGGTCTCGAGTTCACCGTCATGTTTAGTTTGGCAAACAGACACAAAAAATCGAGCCCGCACTCAGTGGGATAGTGGTATGCATTATTTTATTTGCAAAGATGAAGGTTTCCTAAAGACCACTCCAGAAGCACTGTCTTAGGAACAGTCAAGTTGCAGAATTGAACCGGAAGACACTGCAATGGAAATGCTGCCACTCACCTCAAACTCCCCTTTTGTGTACTTGGCATCAGGCACACTCACAATTTCATCCTCAGTGATCTCAGGGATTCCCTACAACAATGAGAATTAGATTGTTAAGCCATGCAGGAGATAAATGCTGCCAGTGACACAAAATGATGGGTTCCCACGGAGAACTGCAGGGTCACTTTCAAAGACCACCCCATGTTGACAGCTTCCCTCACGAGGGACCCGATCAGGACCTTGCTTGTTGATATTAATGGGAAGAGATGCTCTGCAAAGTATGTCAAGTTGGAGTAGCCGTGTTAGTCTGTCCGTAGCAGCAGAAAAGAGCAAGAGTCCAGTAGCACCTTAAAGACTAATAAAATTCGTAGCAGGCTATGAGCTTTTGTGAGTCACTGCTGTATCTGAAGAACTGAGCAGAGCTACTGTACTCTTTTTAGTTATTTTTAAAAATGTTCATATGTGTGTGTGTGTGCGCATGTGTGCACCTGGAAGTTATGGCGACCTCTAGTCACTGACCCCTACTGGGGGCCTGGAGGATATTCAGAGAGGTGGCTGAATAAACCCAGCCCCTGCTTCCCGACTGCTGGTATTCCATGGAGGTCTCCCATCCAAGTACTTGCCAGAGTTGGCAGTGCTTAGATTCCAAGATCTGACTGGGCCTGCCTGGCCTATCTAGGTCAGGGCAGGTGCTATTGGACTCTTGCTCTCTTCTACAGCAAAGTTATTTGAGGGTGTCAAAGGATAAACTCTGACCTTTGAACTATGCCCCAGAAGCCAGGAGGTACTCCACATCAAAGGATATGAGCTTAAGCCCTGAGAACATCTCCCAAGAATATTCCAGAACCACTCCCCCTGAGAATTCCAGACCCTTTACTGAATGGAACACCCCTTTCTGTATCAGGACATACATTGAAATGCCAGAGCGTGAGGACTGCAATAACCATGGCGGTTGTCGTTCTTCCTCGCCCACTATGACAATTGAAGACAAAGGCTGTTCGGCAGTCCTCCGCCACAGCGCCCTTCATGGCTTTCAGAAGCTGATCAAAGTCCTACGGATGGAATACAAAGAGCACCAAGTGAGACACACAAATCAAGAAGGTTTTATGTGCACTCCGTAGCACAACACACACCAGCTTTTCTGAAAAGTTTTTCTCTTCCTGTGTCAACTAAACTGAACTACAAGACGTGAGTTCTAACTGGAGACTGCACATAAGACTCCCCTGTGAGTTTAGGATATAAAGAACAAGCAATTATAGTGAGACCAATGTCTAAAACCGGAGCCTGATTTACAAATACCGTCCCTGATCCAAATATGGATCAGTACTTTCCCCCAGATGCCTTGGTTCTTCCTTAATGCACAATTCAAGAAAAGAACAAAAACCAGCCACTGGAATTGCAATTTTATATCGCATTCTGGGCTGGCTTATTAAGATCCAAAGGGCCAAGTGGCCAGGATGGAAGGAAAACTGAAAACTGTGTTTCTGATGCCAAGAAGCCAGTTCCTCTAGTGCAATGAGTTAAGCCAGAAAACTGCTGTGGCCACTTAGCTCTGCAGCAGAATGCAACTGAAGATATGTTTTTTCCTCTGCTGAATGGGAAGGAATAATTTGTGTTCCTGTTTTTCTTTTAATCATGATGTGGCATTTCTGAAATACAATGGTTTTACAAGGAAAAAAATGAGGTTACCAATTAGTGGCCACGGGCAACCAAGGACAAGGCTGTGCTGACCACACCACACTTGTGGACATTATCCAAAGCCAGTCATAAGATTCTCCAACAAGAACCAGAATTCCCCTCCTGCCCCAGTCCCAGGGTTAATTCTCTACGGGCTTCTGCTGCTTCTTGGCCCTGCACAAATGACCCACAGGAGCACACAGAGCTGCTGATGGATTCATGGTCTAGCTCGGTAGAGTCACATCCCATGCAGTGGGCTCCCATGTGGGTGGTAATCCCCTTTGCACAACTGCAGAAGTCCCTTTGCAAATTGCCATCATGACACAAATGGCAGTAGCCATCCATCCACATGGAGACACCTTTGCAAGCCCATTCATGGTAACGCCTAGTACATTTTTAGTTGCCTCCTCCTACATGGAGCTTAGGACAACATGAACGGCTCTTCCTGTCTTGAATTCCACCACATTCCCTTCCTGTTTTAATCTCACAGCTACCCTTATGAGGAAGGTTAAGTTGGGCATGGGTGAGCGGCCCAAAATGACTCAGTGAGTTCTGCAGCAAAGCAGAGATTTGAACACAGATTTCCTAACTTCACCACTGTGGATCTCACCAGCATAGGGCTGCCAGGTCCTCCTTCCTCTCCAGCGGGGTCTTTGGGGGGGGGTTGTTCCTAGAGGGGGCAAGGATGTCCCCAACATGACGATGTCACACAGAAGTGACATCATCACGTTGGGGGACGCGCCTGAATCCCAAGTGGCAAATTTGCTGCTTTGAGTTCAGGCGTGCATGCCCCCTCTCTCAAAAAGCTTTTAAAAGGTCCCTTTAAATGCTTTTTTTTGTGTCTGAATCCCAAGCAGCAAATTCGTGCCTGAACTCCAGCAGCAGATTTGCCACTTGGAGTTCAGGCATGTGGCCAGCAGCCGCACCTCTCCCTCCCCTCCTGAAAGATTTAAAGGGCCCTCCAGCTGATTGGTGGGCCACGTGCTCCCGCCAATCAGCTGGAGGGCCCTTTAAATCTCGCAGGAGGGGAGGGAGAGGTGTGGCCACTGTTGGGGTGAGGCTTGGGGGCGGGGCTTCCACACCAGCCAGCTGGCCGGCAATGAGCAGGAGCTCTCGAAATCGGGAGATTCCCCGCCCCCACCTGGGACGGGCATCCCTACACCAGTCGCTACATGGGACCCAGCAGCACCTCAATCAGGCCAAAGTCAAAGAAGAAAGTAATTGTTTCCTACATAATTGCTTCCCAACCAACTGGGTCTCAGAGGCACAAAAGCTCAATTACAGGACTGGTTTAGCACCAACTGGCTTAGAAACCTAGGAGGGATTTTGTAGACAGGCTTACCTGTTCCCTGGGAGCACAGAAGTCTGGAATAGGGATCCGTTTGTACACTAGTCCTTGACAGGTACGCTTGTGCTGGTTAAATATCTCTTGCATAGTCAGGCAGGCCTTAAACATCTTCATCTGCTTCTCCTGTTCCAGGTAAACCTCAAGCCATTTCTGGGATTTGAGCACATCATTCTTGAAAATGGATTCCAGTTTCTACAGAAGGGATGCACAGGTGACACTGTGTTAAGTCACTTATAGTCCACCTTTCTCACTGGGACTCAAGGCAGATTACAAGTATGATGGGAACTATTCAGTCAATCAATAAGCCAAGTACATAAGCCATAGTAATATTTGGGTGATAAAAATGGTTGAACCCATGATTCAAAACAAAGCTAAGGAGTCAATCGGCAAGCCAATTATAAAATTTAACAACTGAGTCCAACAGCAAAGATTCCCGGTAAAACAAACGTAATCCAGTGGAGCTGCAATTGCAGAAGCAGAAGGAAAAACACACTATCCTTAATAGAAGCAGGCAATAAACCAAGCCCTACACAGCATTCTCCTTTCAGGACTGACAGATTGTCAGACTGGATTGAAACAGCAAGCTCTTACTGCTGACAATGGCACATGGCTGCCAAAATACTTCCCTAGACATGAACGTACCAAACGATACTCTGAGCTCCTGGGCAATGAATAACAGACCGATATACGAATGCTTTAAAATTACACATGGTCAAATGTGGAAGATCCCAATATCCAGAAATAATACTGTGCTTCTCCAAACTCTGTAAATCAATTTACACTTGCTGAACTCTGGGTTTGTTCTGTAATATTTTTCAGTCTATTAAAACCCAAAATACTGTCAAAAAGAGCTGGATTCAGTATGAAGCAGATCTGGAATCCACTAAAGCTGAGATGATCTTGATTCTAGAGCTTGGAAGAGCACAGTATAGTTCTGGATACCTAGAAACTGCATTGGCCTGTTAAATTTATATTTCCGTTATGTGTGTGTGTGTGTGTGCATGTGCGTGCACATGCATGCGCACATTAATTGGTCTGTTCATTGTGAGGAGCCCATGAATTTTTTCCATTGGCAAAACAAACCTACCAGCTGTTGCTGAGATGCCTCATTACCATTTGGCAGAAGCCCATGGCTGCTTTCTTACTACCAAGGCAGTGGTTCTTAGACTGTGAATCATGACCCAGAAGTGGGGTGTGGATAGTGAAGCCAAGGAGGAGGAGGAACAGGGTGAGCTGAGAGAGGAAGCTTGAGGAGGGCTCAGCTATAAATTTTGGGTTTGTCTCAACATAACATACAAAAGGACTATGAAATATGGCCTACTGTGATCTATCTATAAAGTAAGCATAAAAATCTTCTTCCGTGTCAGCTGATGGGAGTTTCTTGCATTTGACGCTAGGAATGGGAGTGTGGATTTGGCAAACGGGTTCAAAAAAATAATATCTTCTTGCTCTGGTCCCTTGCTGAGAAGAAAAATAGTGGGTAACCTACCATTTCTCTTCTACTGAGCAGGGGAGCAAGTGGCCTTTGAAAAATGGTTCTCTCTCCCCTTATTTCTGCCCAGGAGAAGAAGAGTAGTTACTCTCCATTCCAGAATCCCCACCACTCAAACGAGGTAATGCTGGAGGACACTTTCAGTCAACATGCAGTCCAGACCCCTTCTGACAACCCCTTTAGCATTCAGAGAGCTGTGCACCATAATCAGCCTCCACTGCAGGGAAGAGTTAAGGGGAGTTTAAAACAGTATCAAAGAGCTCACCTCTAGCTGTTCGGCTGATGTCACGGGCACTGTTATCTGTTGTTCCAGGTTGCCACTCTCCCGGAGAGTACAGGTTTGCTCATTTCCTTCCAGAACCACTTCGTCACGGAGATTAACCCACAAAATGCGTGAATACTTCCTCTTTGCATCAGTCAGGTAGTTTAAAACACTCCCAATAGCCTACATAGAGACAGTGACACAAGCTCACGACTGCACTACAGAAGGTAATCTACTTTTAATCTGACACAGGCCTTGTGGTTAAAGAGGATGTCATGGTTGTTAATAGTTCTTTCAGGGTGTCTCCACACATTAGGATTTTGGGAAAGAAACTGCACTGTTCTCTTGGTAGACTTCACGCTAACTTGATCCCTAGCGTTCTTCAGTATCTCTCCAGTTCAATGATGCTTTTTTCTTTCTATGGCACTGGTTATTAGGAAATGGGGGGAAATCTGAAAAGCCCAAGGACCTTCCAAAAGGCAGGAATAAGGGAGGACACCGCTAGGTGCTGAGAGAAATGCAAGCTTCCCAACCTCCTGTTTTGCTCTTGTTAACGAAGGAGCAGGGCTTTTGCCAGGGAGAATGAGCAGGAAGGAGAGAGGGGTATCGAAACCTTCTTTCACCCCATTCTCCTCCACAAAGTACCCCAGGATATTTCAGTTACCCCTGTCTGTCCCCCCACTCAACTGGACTCTGAATGTTGCAATAGGTTGGCCAGGGGAGCACTTGTAAGAGAAAAGGGCCCCTCATTCTCATCAGCCGATCTTCTTCTGCAAGTGCAGACATGATGTCGCAGCAAACAAAGGCCTGGGAGCAGGTATTTGCTAAAATCTCATGCATCCCTGCTTTGCCATAATTTATGCTTCAAACAAAGCCTTCAACACTAGTATGGACAGCTATCCCTCCAACACTAGAGGTGTGCAAAAATAAAAATAAAAATCGGCCGATTTGGATTCGGTGGAATCGGGCAGAATCAATTTCAGCCGGCAGTAAGACTCCCGCATGTCAGTTTTGTCAGTACCAGCCAATTCAGGAGTCTTTCCACCTGCCGAATGTCAATTTCAGCCCCATTATATCCTATGGGCCATTGACGTCAATGGCGAAAACATAGGGTATATTCTGGGGGCTGGAGGGGAGGGGGTTTGGTAGATGGGGGTTTATGTGGGGAGAGGCTCCCGAAGCTACCCGGAAAATTTGGAGCCTCTCCCTCAAACCCCCACCCCCCCCAGAGCCACTAACAGCACCGTGGGGAAAAAGTACCTTTCTTTCCCACCATAGAGAACAATGGAGGGGATGGGGGCAACCTGTTTGGGGGCCTGAAGAATTGGACCCCCTAGTCCAATGTTCTTGAAACTTGGTGGGTATCTTGGGAAGATGCTCCAGCAGCTACCCTGCGAGTTTGCAGCCTCTCCCTCAAACCCCCTCCCCTCCAGCCCCCAGAATATACCCTATGTTTTTGCCATTGACTTTAATGGCCCATAGGATATAATGGGGCCGAATTGCCACCGAATTTCGGCGGCAATTCAGCAGCAAGCTGATTCAGATCAGAGAATCTGAATCGGACCGCAGCAGCCCGAAAGGGGCCTGAATGGGCCATTTTCGGGAATGCATTCAGTTCAGACGAACCAAATGCACATCCCTACTCCACACCTTCACAGGAAGCCAATGGGATGGCTTCCAGCGGTTTTAGATTCATAGAACCATAGAGTTGGAAGGGATCTCCAGGGTCATCTAGCCCAACCCCCTGCACAAGGCAGGAAATTTACAAATACTTCCCCCCCACATATACCCAGTTACCCCTGCTCCATGCCCAGAATATGCCCAGAAAACCTCCAGGATCCCTAGCCAAACTGGCCTGGAGAAAATTGCTTCCTGACCCTAAAATGGAGACTGGCATTTCCCTGGGCATATAAGAAAGGGCCATGAGAACTAAGCACTGATGCAACCATTCTGCCCTCCCTTCTCATGATCTGCCTAAGTTCACAGAATCAGCACTGCTGTCAAATGGCCATCTAATCTCTGCTTAAAAACCTCCAAAGAAGGAGAGCCTTCTTTGTTTGTTTATTAAGAGCTTCCCTCCCTCCCCAGGCTTTTTCAATCAGGGAAATAAACTGAATGAGAACAGCAGGCACCGGTCAAACATTTGCCATTGCTTCTGCCAGATTAGTCCTTGGTAAGTATCAGCCACAAGAGGAAAAATTCCTTTGAGTAATCCTCTCTGGGAAGAACTGGAGGATGGATGCAGGCTTCTGAAGGAAGCAGAAGCAGGTGAGGCTGAGGCATATAGCAGTGACAGCCAAACTGGCTCAGACAAAGATACTGCCCCTTTACTAGTATACCAATACTATCCGTTTCCAAAGATGTCCACAAACAGAATGCTGCTGTGATGTCAAATAGTGCTTAGCATAAATAGAACACCACTGTTTTCATACTGCTATTATTGGTTCCAGTGGGTTGCATGATGCATAGGACATTTGGAAACCCCAACAGCATCACTCAAAAAAAAAAAAGGATGTAAATTTTCTTGAGAATAGCTCCCTTTTTTACTTTGGTGATCTTTGCCCCCATCTTTCCCTCTCACATCCTTTCTAAAGCCTACACAATATGATTTGATTACCTTGGAATTTGGCTGTGCCATCCCATACACAGGCATCTTGGGGACCCTCCGGAAATTGGCCACGCTCATCTCTTTGACGGTGCTGAGCACATCCGGAGAAAACCGTTCATCCACCACCTTCAGCAGAGGTGAAAACACCAGAGACTGTAGCCACAAATCAGGGCAACTGGCCACTGCTTATACTTGTGCCCTCAAGACTTCCAAGAGTTGCCTATCTCATCAAGCATGCCCTGCTTCAATAAAACTTCCTTGGGAAAGACAACAGCTCTCACAAATAGTCTCCTTCCAAATGCCTAAAGGCATAAGAAGACGCCTCAGAGTCACCTCAGTGGGATCCTTATAAGAACCCCACAAAGCGCATTCAGATGCAAAGGATTTATCTCATCTCAACAGGTGCTCAGTCATGGGGAAAGGGTGCAAGAGACATATACAGGCACAAAGGTTGATAGACTCCTTGGAAGAACCCCCGTTTTCTTTTCTCATGGGTACAGAAAAGGACCCTGGAATCTGATTGCATACTTAGAAGATGATAAAAAATAACTTCCGAGAGAAGAGTGGAGAGAATCACTCCAAACACAGAGAAAAGATCCACAAGTACAATTCTTATAGGAGTATGCTATTGCCCAGCCAAGCTATTGCCCAGAATTACTCTACCTAAGAGACTATCTTGATCAAACTGAAAAACATCTTAGGAACGCTTCTTGACAAATTCTGAGGTCCAAGAAAATCCATCTCGTCAACTCACCAGCACTCGTGTGCCCTTCGCTATGTGCTCCCCTGTGACTGTATGCTCTGACAGGTTCATGTTCGCCAGCAGCCTGTATAGCTCGGGATGCCGACACATCCATCTGCTGAAATCGAGAGCAAAGGCCAGGGGGTACTGCCAGTCAGGAAGGGGGGGGGGAGAGAAAAGACAGGGGCAGTTTCAAGAATACGCTTGTGACTTCCATTACCGCACACATCACAAGTGATCCATACAGAGAACGGCAGAGGTGAACCGTGTTGAGAAGTACCCGTGTTGGTCTGCGGTAGAAGAGCCAGATTCAAGTTCCCTGGGAGCTTTGACGCTCAAAAGCTTATACCCTGGAACTCTTGTTGGTCTGGAAGGTGCTACTGGACTAGACTCTTATTGACAAGGACATTGAACAGCTTTGCATTTTCATTACTGAACAGCAGACAGCAACCCCAGGTATTATCAGGCCAGGCCGTAGCACTAGAAGTTGATCAAATTACACTGAATGACACATACAAAGAAAGGAAAAGGGGTCAAGTCTGCTGTTAAATCTCACAGGTTTTGTTCAAACAAATGCTGTGGAGTGTCAAGGGGGATAGACTGAAGGTTTCTTCTTCTTCGGCCTCCTGATCTTTTAAACTGTGTTATCTTCTCAGTGTCATGATGACTGACTGACTGAATAAGGTGATAACCATGTCGATGCTGATGACACCCAAAGGCAATTTCTTTCAGAATTTGATTTTACCATAGACTCCAAAAAGACACTGCCAAGAGGCAGTCGCAAATTACATCCACATGCAAAAAACACAAGTCCCTCCACTGAAAAGGAGGAGGCGGAGGAGGAGGAGGAAGAAGAGATTGGATTTATACCCCGCCCTTCACTCAGAGTCTCAGAGTGGCTTACAAACTCCTTTCCCTTCCCCTCCCCTCCCGACAACATACACCCTGTCAGGTAAGTGGGGCTGAGAGAGCTCTTTCCAGAACTGTCTTTGAGAAAACAGCTCTGACAGAACTATGGCTTGCCCAAGGTCATCCAGTAGCTGCAAGTGGAGGAGTGGGGAATCAAACCCGGTTCTCCCGGATTAGAGTCCACGCACTTAACCACTACACCAAACTGGAGGAGGAGGAGCAGAAGAGTTGACTCTCAGAAGTCCCTCTACTGAGAAAGCCTACTAGCTGACTACTTACTTTATGCTAATCTCAGCAGTGTAACACTCAACTTCTGCCAGCCACAGATGCACCATTTCCACTGACAGAACAATGTATTTCTAGGTCACAGGGCTGCCATCAACTTCAGGAGACCTGTGTCAAGAAGTCCCCATGCCCCCCCCCATACCTAGTTCAGCTCACTCTATGCTATGGCACCATTCATGTGCCCCCGCCCCAAATCATTCGCTGCAGTTGGCAAAGGTGGGAAAATGCATGCCTCACACTGGATAGACTGAGGCACACATAGCAGAAGGGGTGGGGAAAACACAACACAGAGCTGTCATTTTCATGGGCAGCCTTGGGGTCTCACACTCTCTGGGAACCCAAACCTGGTTAGAGGGTGGTGCTTTATTGTTTGTTTGTTTGTTTTAAAAAAAACACCAGACCCAGACATAAAATGTGAATCATAATGACAGCACTAAGCTGCTCCTGCTTCACTGGATGCCCTGTGTATGAATTGTTTGTTCCATGAGTCACCTTTAATGACACCCGCATCTGCAAACACTGCCACTGCAGTCTTCATTTTTGGCTCTGTAAGCGAAAAACTCTCTGCAATGCACATATGGCCATCAACTGCCTAAAAAGGTGTCACACAAACGGATGATCCCTCCCAATTTTTCATTAAAAGCCATGGAGTAGCTGTAGTGCCAGGACTTTATTAATCTCTCCTCTCAGGCTGGTAAAATGTTCCTCACCAAGATCAAATATGAATTGCCTCCCAGTAACCTCTACAAATATTGCTTCTTTTGCCTTCTTGTCAACCACAATCAATTAACACAGGTAGTTTTTAACACTGTAAATTAGTAACCTTCTGTGGCTGCATTTGCTCGCTCACCAAAAGAACCAAGCGACCTCAGATTCCCCTGCCCAAAGGATAGCCACGACCAGGAGGCAGAGGGAGCCCGTTCTTCACCAAGAGCCTCAGGAAGGGTGCTCACCTGTTCATGAAGGTAATAGTTGAAAGCAATCAAGTAGAAATAGCGCTCCAGGCTCTGCAACGTCCTCTGAAGGAAATATTCTTTGGTGCTATTTCCCTGGAAGGCACAAAAACAATAAGGGATACAGCTGCTTAGGAATACACCACAAGTTCACCTGTTCAGCTGAAAAACTGCTCAAGGCCTATTCAGTGGGGAAACTATTCACAATTAACCTACCCTAAATAAACACATACTTAAGAATTTCTGAAAACAGAAGACTCACATTCTGCATAAACCATATACCAGCTAAGGGAGTGAAAACATTCACAGCTGTGCGTATTTTTTTAAATATTAAAATTCTGGTTCAAGAAAAGAATTCTGCAACTTGTATGATCAATGCACATTTGAGGATATCCTTATTTTTCTTTTGTGTACCAACAAGGAGGCACCAGGTGGGCAATGAGTCTCTACCCAATGCTCACTAGAAACTTGCTTTTTAAAAGGGTGGGTTTCAAGAAGCTGAATTCTGGAACCAATATTGGCTGCTCTTCTTGTGTATCATCATGGCAGACTTGTGGGATGCACAGAACCCCAAAGACGCACAACAGCTCCCCACTGTGAATCCAGTCCCTGTCTGCACTGGCACAAAGCTGGTCAGCTGTCCCGGGGAATATTGTCTGACGAAGGGTTCTCATCTGAAGCCATCTTAGGGGCAGTGCTTTGCCATAAAGGCATCCAAACTTCCTTCTGACTACCAGGACCATTTCCAATTCTGCACTTACTCAGCTTTCAAACTCCCTTTACCTTCCCCCACATTCAAAATAAAAAACTATATGTACTCCAATAAGACTGATGAAACATCTCGATCAAAAAATCCAGCTCCAGAAGGCGTCCCCCCTAATTTTTATCCTCCTTCCAAAGAACTCAGAGTGGCCTCCCCCCCCCGATGCATAATAACCTTGTTAGGTGGGGTAGGCTGAGACAGAGTTGCTGTCTCCATAACCTCTCCACGTACACCAAGAGCCATCTCTTTTGCACCCCAAGAGCTCTGGCCTGGCTTGAATAAACCCATTTTTCATACCAAGTCAGGGTCTCTTGATTAAGGCATATATTTCCCCAGTCTCATTCAAGAGGAAGTAGCTCAGCTACCATGAGACCTCCAGGGCACCATTCATTAAGGCTCTTCTTTGTGGTCCTCTGAAGCACCTCACACTCTGGCAACGAGTAACAATAACCTGTCCTCTCAGGATTTCCGCCATTATTTTGACACCTCTGGATAGCTAATCAAGTACTCAGGAAGGACCATCTACCCGTCTCCTGACCATATCAGTCGTACCTGAATTCTCCCTAGGAGCTAAAATGATAAACTGGTTATATTATGAGAAGACTGGAAAAAACGATAATGCTAGGGAAAGTTGAAGGCAGCAAGGAAAAAGGAAATCCCAGCACACAATGGATTGATTAAAGAAAGCTACAGCCTTCAGTTTCCAAGGCCTGAGCAAGGCTGTTAACAATAGGAAGTTTTGGAGGTCATTAATTCATAGGGTCGCCATATGTTGGAAGTAACTTAACAGCACATAAAATACATGAGTATACCTAAAGGTAAAGGTAAAGGTTCCCTTGCTTGAAAGCCAGTCGAATCCGACTCTAGGGTTGCAGTGCTCATCTCCGTTTCAAAGCCGAAGAGTCAGCGCTGCCCGAAGACATTTCTGTGGTCATGTGGCCGGCATGACTAAACACCAAGGCACACGGAACGCTGTTACCTTCCCACCGAAGCAGTACCTATTTATCTACTTGCAATTTCTTGCTTTCGAACTGCTAGGTTGGCAGGAGCTGGAACTAGAGATGGGAACTCACTCTGTCATGCGGCACCCTGGGTCTCGAACTGCTGAACTACTGACCTTCCACAGCCTGCAGTTCAGCATCTTAACCACTTGAGCCACCTCAGCTCCTGAGTCATACCTATTATCCAGCTAATTCAATCAGTTGCAACTTACAATCAGACACATCTCCTGTTCCCATTACATCACCTAGAGAAATCCCTCACTAATACTTCTCACAACAGTAAGTTCAAATTATCCTATGATAGCTTGGATTCTGACATCTCCATCAATGGGAACACGGATGCTGAAGTTCTAGTATTGCTATTATTTTACTTTCCTTTGATATTCTGTATCTCAGTTTGGTCAATGAAGTTACTTTTTGGTACAGCCTTTCCTCTTTTCTGCCCCAGGAGGCTTATTTCCTCTAAAGAGAACTGGGTCTGATGCCCCACTCCTCCACATGAAGCCTGCTGGGTAACATTGAACATTGAGCCAGTCAGAGTTCTCTCAGAACTCTCTCAGCCCCACCTACCTCACACGGCGCCTGTTGTGGGGAGAGGAAGAGAGAGCCATTAGAAGCCACGTTGAGACTCCTTAGGGTAGAGAAAAATGGGGTATAAAAACCAACTCTTTTATTCTTCTAAAATTGACAACTGTATATACAAGAGACTCAAAAGATCCTCTTGGGACTTTATGTACTGTGTTATAGAAAAAATGGATATTGGAGAACCATTTAAAAATATAATCGAGGCAATTTATTCGGAACAAAAAGCAGCATTAGTAATCAACACAGAGGTGACAGAACATTTTAAAGTCCAAAGGGGGACGAGTCCTTTGTCCCCGTTACTATTTATATGGATTTTAGAAATACTGCTTGGACGGATTAGAGAAGACAAAGAAATTAAGGGTTTCACATATAAATATAGAGCTTTTGCGGATGATGTAATGTTTTTGGTGGAAGATCCCATACGAAATTTACTGTTGCTTATAGAGAAAATAAAAGAATTTGGAGACCTAGCGGGATTTTACGTAAATAAAACTAAATCCAAGATGATGTGTAAAAATATGACTGGTGTGAAACAGGAGGAACTACAGAAGTCAACACAGTGCAAAGTAGTCAAAAAGACTAAATATGTAGGTATTGATTTGACAATGAAGAATATAGATCTTTTTAAGAATAATTATGACAAACTTTGGCCTCAAATACAGCAGGATATAAAAAAATGGAACACATTAAATTTGTCGTTATTGGGTAGAATTTCGGTGGTTAAAATGAATATTTTACCACGTTTGATGTTTTTATTTCAGACTATCCCAATAGTGAAAGACTCAAAGATTTTAAATTCTTGGCAAAAAGAAATTTCAAAATTTGTATGGGCTGGAAAGAAACCAAGGATTAAGATGAAGATTTTATGTGATGCAAAAGAAAGAGGCGGATTTCAATTACCAAATCTTAGACTGTATCATGACGCGGTATGCTTAACATGGTTGCAACAATGGATTACTTTGGACAATAGAAAACTGTTGGCATTAGAAGGGCATGACTGCAAATTTGGATGGCACGCATATCTATGGTATGGGAAAACAAAAATGGACAATTTTTTAAAGCACCATTATATTAAAAGAACGTTATTTGATACATGGACTAAATACAGAAGGTTCTTCTCGGATGAGAAACCACTTTGGATAGTACCAGCAGAGGTAATCAAGCCTTATTCGATCCACAAAGGAGAAGACTGGTTACAATACAGAGACATTTTGAAACCTGTTGGGAAGACGTTTGACATGAAAGCTGAAGAAGAATTGGACTTTAAATATGGTTGGTTACAATATAGACAGATTTATGACTTGTTTAAAACAGACAAAAAAGATTTTGGGATTAGGAAAAAATGTAATGAAATTGAAAATGTGTGGTTAGGGGGAGGTAAAAAGCTGATATCCAAAATGTATAAGGTATTGTTACAATAGTATACAGAGAATGAAACAGTTAAGGAGCAGATGATAAAATGGGCAGTTAATATGAATAAGGAAATATATATGCCATCCTGGGAATTTTTATGGAAAAATGCAATGAAAATATCAACATGTAATAATTTAAAAGAAAATTGCTATAAGATGATGTATAGACGATGATGATGTATTGCTATAAGATGATGGTATATGACACCAAAAAAGATAGCAAATATAAGTAGTAATATGTCAAACAAATGTTGGAAATGTAAAAAAATAGAGGGCTCTTTTTACCATATGTTGTGGACGTATGACAAAGCAAAAAACTTTTGGGCTGAGGTCCATACAGAGATGGAGAAAATTATGAAATGTAAAATTAAGAAAGAACCTGAAATGCTACTTCTGGGACTTAAAATGGAAGAAGTCAACATTGCAAAACAGACTCTGATGTGGTATATGACTACAACTGCTAGAATGACATATGCTCAATGAGGGAAACAAGAAAGAACTCCCGAAATCTGGGAGTGGCTAAAAAAGTTACTCTTTATGGTTGAAATGGATAAAATGACAAGAAAGCTTAAGAATCAGGAAGCAGAATAATTTTTCACAGATTGGAAGGACTTTAAAGAAAGAGAAATATTGGGATGTTAAAAACAACTTATTTTGCTTTGATAACTATTGAAGAAAGAAGGTCATTTAGAATAAGTTTAAACATATAAGAACAATAGTTAAAAGATATGTTACCTGTAGAATTTGATTAATGAGTAAGGGGAAAAAGAGGGAAAAATAGAAGATTTGGGCTGGAGGTTGGAGCACTGTGGGAAGTCAGAAGGGGTGGGTTATTAGGAGAAAGGGATATATGACAGTTGGTAAGGTGATATACAATTCGATTTATTGATATATCCTAATAAAATTGTTTGTTTGTTTTTTAAAATAGATCCTCTTGGTATCAGTCTAGTTCTACACATGTAGGGGATATCCACACATGCGCATCCCAACATGGGGACCAATATGAGTAACAGCGTGACTGGCTCAAGGTGTGTGTCACACTTGAGGGTGGACTTGACCCCAAGCCTCCCTAGTCTATCTACTATAACACACCAACACTCCTGATGGAAAAATTTAGAGCACCAACATTTAACTCCATATTTATAAGAAACTTTTCTCTCTCCCCAAGTGGGGAGAACTTGGCAGGCGTACCTTGGAAACCTCTGACATTATGCAATCACCTTTCATCAATATTTACTTGCTATCCCTTAGAGAAATCCGGCCTGGAGTCATTTATCAAAAGATTAAGAAAGATGTTTAGGACTGAACTGAATATTCTTGCATGGATTACTTCCAGCCACATATTGCGGGGGGGGGGGGATCACTGGGCACCACTCCAGCCAGAATTAAGCATTGTTAAGTCCCACACACTTCAATGGGAGAGATTTATGCAAGACTTAAATGGAAGAAAGTTTGAAGTTGTGACACCACGTACTTTACACTTCCTTACAAAGTACACACACATGAACCGGCTATGAGCCCCAAACATTTTAATGGGTATGCAGCAAGTGTGATTCTGGAGACAACCATAATGTGTGAAGTGGCCCTTTCCCTCCCCAGCTCAACAAAGTATGATTGGGCTGCACGACACAAAAAAACAGCCCAGTAGTCACACAGTGGGTACTTGACGCCGCCTCCTGTTTTTGCAGCCCCAGGCAGACAGTAAAACAGGAGGCTGATTGACCCCCCCCCCCACAGTGGTCAACCATGCACAGCAGGTGGGTCAGAACTGGCTTGAAGCCTGACCAATTGAGCAGGCCTACACTATCCTACCTGACATAATCTGGCTTTCCCTTCCACCTCAATGTGTTTTTGTCCAAATAAGAACATTTTCCCAGAATTTTTTCCATTGTTTAAGAGAGCTATTGCCGTGCATCAGTTTCAAATAAACACTGCCCGTGTTTAAACGTGGAGCTGTTTCCAAAAGCCTGAGGGCCGTGGCTTCCTTGACTGAGTCAATCCATCTCATGTTGGGTCTTCCTCTTTTCCTGCTCCCTCCAATTTTTTCTAGCATTATTGTCTTACTAGTAGCAAAGCTCGTTGTAAAAGGAATACAATGAATGCTAGCAAGATCTCGGCCTTGCCCTCCTCCTTGGCCCTGTTCTCGTCTATGGCACTGGTACTTGTCTGCACGCAGCCCGCCCTGCCACCTGCAGCCATCCGCAGGCGATGACGACCGGTGCGGCAGTGGCATACTCGGCCTTGGCCTCCTTACCCTGCGGCTGCTGGATCAGTGGACCTGCCCATCGCCTCGCAGCACACCAAGGGCGAGAGGCTGGGCACCACTTCCATGGGCTCGCCACCCACCCGGCTCCCTGCACCCTGGGAGCGGTGGCGCAGGCAGTTAAACGCCTGCACTGTAACATCACCCAAGCAGCCACTATGGCTGTTCGAGTACCACCGCGGTCGAGGTGAGCTCTCGACCTTCGTCCCAGCTCCCGCCTACCCAGCGGTCTCGAAAGCAACCTAATTGCAAGTAGGTAAATGGGTACCCACCCTTAGAGGGGTGGGGGGCACCCTGTGTGGTCGGCTGAAGATGGCGGAGATAGCGGAGACGGCGGCAGTGGCGGCAACGATGGCGGCGGTGGCGATCCTGGCATGGACGGCATTGGTGGTGCGGCGAGCAAGGTGGCGGCGAGCAAGGCAAGGTGCGCGTTTGAGCGATCCCTGGCGGCGGAGAAGGAGTACA